>NW_005871285.1:1683888-1708528 GCF_000147115.1 Myotis lucifugus | reverse complement strand
AAAGCATTAGCAACTTCCAAAAAAAATTTCGAGGCCTGAGCAAAGCGCTGTTACGCCAGGGAGGTATTGAAGCTGTAAGACCACTCACCAGCTGCATGTGTCCCCCCCGTTCTCCCCGATCGTCATGCAAGCATAGAACACCACGCACTTCGAGCGAGCTGATGAGGTACAATGGTTTACATACTCCCTTACCTAAAAGGTTTCAAATGTACAGCCCGCATGTTCCCAACAACCTCTCTCCTCTCCCCTCTTTTCTCCCTTCCAGCCTTCCTTTCATCCTTTCTTCCTCTCTGCCGGCCTCACTTCCTTCCCACCCTTTCTTTCTTCCCCGTCTTCCTTCCAGCCGCTCGCACTAGAGCGCAGCTCTGCGTCCTTTTCCTCTGGTCTCCATCTCTTTCTTCACCCCTTCCGGAGGGGAGATCCTTTGCCTGCTAAACTGTCCGGATTCAGGGGCTCCCAGAAAACTGGGCACATATACTGAGAGACCTACTCTTCCACGGCGGATGCCTGGCAGGTCCCCACGTTATTTGGATTAAAGGGTCAAGTTGGAAAGAGTACTAAGAACTGAAAGGGCAAGAGGCTCCAGGAAGAATCTATGGATTTGTGCTGTAGTAGAGTGGGGGCGGGGAGGGTTGTCACTTCGACATGTTGCCCGCAGCCCCCCACACCCCTCTCTCGCCGTTTCTGTTTTCCTCCTGGGAATTACGTGTTCTCAGTGTGTGTCTGACTCATGGAAAATCCGGGCTTCCCTGCCTTGATGGTCTCTGTGAGAAGCCACAGGGAAAGAAGAGAACAAGAAAGAGGGGAGGGGAGAGAAGGGTGGTAGCAGTGGACACGGCTTGTGTCCTTTTCCCCTGGGCCTATTTGGATGGATGTTTTCAAAACACCCGCCTAACATTTGGCTTGGGATTGAACCCCTGTGTCCTTAGTCCTGTCTCTGCCGACTTGAAAGGCGCAAACTCTAAACTTTAAGGCGTGTGCACCACATTATTATTTATGCAGTGTTTTCATCAGCACGCAAAGCACTGAAGTGGCTTGCTTTGGGGAGATGGGGAGTGGAAGGGTGGAAGAGATGCACTTTGTTCATTGTGGGTTAACTTCTAAAAGAGGACAATGGACAGGCAGTTTCTGGAGTAATGAGGTTATGGTCCACAGGCTTATCAATATACCACTTTGATAGCATTAGGTGCATGAGAGTCTGTAGCCGATGACCTTACCCTCCTCGCATCGCATCCACCTGGCAGGACTTGGGAAGATGTTTGGAGAGAAGCATACAGTGTGATTCCCTTTGTAGTTTATGGAAAAGTTGAATGAGCTCTGGGATCATTATTAACAATTTAAAATTTCCGTTGCTTTGGCACCCATTGTTTTCACCACCTCACATGTTTTACTTTGCTTTCTTTAGCTGACACTCCAACCCCTTCTGTTATATAGGTTAATAGTAAGTTGTCAGTTTCCCTTTTTGCAAGCATTACTGCTGCAAAGTTTATTTATGTGTGGCGAGACAGCCATGCCTCAGAATGTTCAGTGTACTCATCATTTCAGAAAGGTCCAACAAACAGTATAAGTACAAATCAAAAAATGGAGTCTTTAGAAGCCTGCATTTTGCCCTATCTAATAGTCTCCTTTAAAAAAACAAACAAAAGCAGAAAATATTAATATCTGTAGTACAGCTGTGTTTTATGTTTAATGAGTATGTGGGGAGGGACTGAAATTAATGGCGGATTCAGTGAAGCTGCCAGTAAAAAAAGCTATTCTATGGAGCAAATTATTGATTTTTTTCTTTTCATCGAAATTATTATATACCAGTAGTACAATATGCACTTTTGCATTTTCTGAGAATGTGAAGTAGGAGTTGAGATGAGGAGAATTACCTTTCAAAGTGATGGAGTGCTGATTGGATGAGAGCTGATATAGTTAATCATCTGAAACAGTTTTTAGGAAGTGTGCGATATTAGGAATGATGGACCCACCCCCGGCCCCAACTCTCCTTGGTAGGAATGCAATTCCACTAATGGCTTGGCTGACTCTGCAGCGATGTGGCTGAAGTGTAGCTGAATTATGAGTGTTACCAACATTCTGATACAGAATTGCAATCAGCCCTGTGTGCACTGGAATGGCTACCTTATTTAATAATGAACACAGTTGTAGATGGGGCTGGTGTTGTTGATGTTCCTTTTCCTGGAATGCCGTGAAGCTAGTAAAAACTTTGGTGGTGATTATATATGAATACATAAGTTAGTACCATCCTAATGTACTTTCAGATGACTTTTCCCTCCCGGTAACTCTACTGCTCTCTCTCTCTGTGGGGCTTCATATATGTAGTGTGGGAAGCAAGCAGCCCTGCTCATTTAAAAAATATATTTTTATTGATTTCAGAGAGGAAGGGAGAGGAAGGGAGAGATTGAAACATCAATGATGAGAATCACTGATTGGCTGCCTCCTACATGCCTCCTACTGGGGATTGAGCACACAACCCAGGCATGTGCCCTTGACTGGAAACGAACCCGGAACCCTTCATTCCGAAGGCTGAAACTCTATCCACTGAGTCAAACCAGCTAGGGCCACACTGCTCATTTTTATTGCAGTTTGCTATAAAGAGTGATGTGAGTATGTGCTCAGTTTTTAAATGCTGTGCTTACTAAGGAAAGAAAGGTACCTTTTATTTGTTTCCTTTGTAAATATTCATTCACTCACAGAAAACAAAATTTACAAGGTTATTAAAAGAAACGAACACTTGTTTACAGCAAGATTTTGAGAGAGACTTGAGTAAAATTAATAAAACATGAAATAGACGATCAGCTAATGTCTTATAGAAGCAGCCTGCTACTCTGACTATAATCCATTTTACAGATAAAGACCAACTTCTGAAGAATTTCATTTCTACAGGCTTTTGCGTTTAGTTTACCGGACCTTTAAGAATGTATAGTCCATATAAAGCCCAACAGAACATTTTGTGCACCCCATAGGAAATATTCTGGAACATTCTCTGTGCTTCCCTCAGAACGCTTAAAACCTTCCTAACCCTGTGCTTAGTGGTATGAGGTTTTCAAAAGAAGTAAAAGACACTCTACGACCTTAGCTTACACTCTAGTTGAGAACAGGCATTTGCATGAGGTCATATTTCACAGTAGCAAAGAAGGAGATCTTTGGAGAGAGCTTTAGATTTGAGTGCATGCTCTACTTAAGTAGTAGAGTGTTCTGCCCTTACATACTATTTAAGTCTTTTTCCTAATCCGTAAAATGGGAATTATGGTGGAATCTGGTTCATGGGATTGCTTTAAGGGTTAAATGTGTTAAGCACAGTACTAGGTACAAAGCATGTGTTAAGTAAGCATAATTATAATGAGGAGAAATGGTTTAAAAACAGTCCAAGACTAGATCAGTGATGGCGAACCAATGACACGCGTGTCAGAGGTGACACGCGAACTCATTGTTTTGGTTGATTTTTCTTCGTTAAATGGCACTTAAATATATAAAATAAATATCAAAAATATAAGTCTTTGTTTTACTATGGTTGCAAATATCAAAAAATTTCTATATGTGACACGGCACCAGAGTTAAGTTAGGGTTTTTCAAAATGCTGACACGCCGAGCTCAAAAGGTTCGCCATCACTGCAATAGATGTTGATGTACTGGAAAGAAATGAAGACCACGTGTTAGAGGCGTTCCAAAGAGGACAGATGTTTCTGGAGCCAGGGAAAGATTCCAGTCAGGAGTAGCACTTGAGCTTGGATAGACTTCTGGGAAGAATTTCATAGATGGCGGGTCCCACAGCTGGAAAAGCAGAGCGGGAGGAAGCCTGGTGTGTTTGGGAAGGCTGTCCCTGGAATTTTTGACATACTGATGAGTATATTAAAAGGTATTAGATATATACAGTCAGAGTAATTACTGTAGCGATTGGGATAAAACAACTTCTTGTGTGTGAGGTCCATTCTATCATAGAGTGTTCAGCTACCCAGGGGAGTTTGTGTAAGTTCTTTGCCTCACCCGAAGCTCCATCCCAGGACACTGAGGAATCCAAGGTCTGTGTCACAGGGTGGGCCCAGAGTATCGTTTTTATCCTTTTCTTTAAACTTAAAGAAAACCTGTCCTTTCTAAACAACAATTATTTAATATTATGATAATATAGTTATCACAGCTCTCTCCTATGTTGCAAAGTGTTTCTGGACTCTTTTCTTGGAGAATAATAACCAGGATTATTTTATGTTGGTATATATGAAGCCAGTGTTTGTTAGAGTAATTGTATTTTCTGGAACTTTATTTTCACTTTATTATTGACTTTGCTTAATTACCACAAGCCCTTTTCTTGGGGGTGGGGGCTGTTCAAGATTATTAATAATTCCAAATGGGTTCTGATCTTTCAAATGTTTTACTGGGGGTGAAGGTGGGCTAAGAATAGAGGATCTATCTGGCATTGTGTCTGAGCAAGTTAAATATTGTCTCAGTGTGGGGTGGCAATTGCTCACTAGCTAAGACTGTTGGTAAACCTTTGTGTTTGGTTAGTGTTCATTAACTTTTTTGAAATATATATCCATGAATAATTTATCCAGCATTATGGTGATATAATTAATATCCAACATTATAAGTGATATAATTAAGTTATTTTATATATGTAAAAAGAGATTTTTAGAACATTTTACCTGTAGGTAACAAAGGTCAGTTTTTATAGTGTTCATGTTTAATCCATTTTCAATAGATAGACACAATTTCATTGCTTTCTCCAACATTGTTAATGCTTTTCTTATATTTATTATTTTGTAGTTCTAATAAGATAAGAAATTGGTTTTGTGGATATTATCTTAAGATACATAGTTAGAATATGAATATATATATATAAAAGCTAACAGTTTATCAGACCACAGACCGTAGCATTTTTATTTTATATTTTAAGTTTTTTCTCAATATTCTGATGTTTTAAAGATTCAGCAGATCTAAATAAAACATCTTCAAATATATTACCTCTAGTCAGTTCCATATTAAAGCATCAGTAATTTTTGAAAAAATTGACTTTTGGACATTTTTATTTTTTTCAAATGTGAATTTTACTGTGGAGGTGAATTCTAACCCGACCACAAATATGCATTCTATAACTCTTTGAAATTATTACTTGTAACACATTATAAAAGACACAAAGAGATAGTCTGACTTTATAAAGCTTAATTTACCGGACTTTTGTGCCTCTTTGTTTAAAGGCTGCCTGTGTATACAACTCCGAGACTGTTACTTTTCAGCTGTGAGTCCCATGTGCATTAACAGGAGTGAAATAAGAATTGTGAACTCAGGTTAAGGTGTTGTCCAAGCACAGAGGTGGAGTAAGGATGAAATAAAATGAATTCACTTTTGTTTCATCTATTGAGCTGAAAATTTATAACTGCCTGATTAATTAGGGGTTTCCTATATTTTTGCTCCCATGCAGATACAATCCATGTTGCAGTTGTTTATATAGACACATATATGTATATACATATGTGTATTTTTTCAGTTAGCAGGCTTTCAAACTAGATCATGGTTGTGAAGCATTATGTAAAACCAGGCATTGGTTTTTCAGTATCTTGCTAGCTTTCAGTGTCTTGTTATTTTGTTTACTTATCTTTTTGGGAGAGCCAAGTAATACAACACTTGTGGAAACAGCCCGATTGGGCTAGAGATCCAGATCAGCTAACATCCTAACTTTGTGTCGGGGTAGAAATAATTTAATTTTATAAGATCACAAGGGCTATAGAAACATTAATAGGACACTTTTGCTATAGAAACATTAATAGGACACTTTTGATATATTCATTTTATGTAAATTGGGTTTACAATCTTTTTTTTTTTTTTTATAGTGCCTTGGTGTTTCACAACTAAAGGTATGAACTCTGTTTCACAACTAAAGGTATTTTTATTGATTTCAGAGAGGAAGGGAGCGGGAGAGAGCGATATAAACATCAATGATGAGAGAGAATCATTGATCAGCTTTCTCCTGCACATCCCCTACTGAGAATCTAGCCCGCAACTGGTCATGTGCCCTGACAGGGAATCAAACCACAGCCTCCCGGTTTATAGGTAGATGCTCAACAAAGCTATTAACTTTTAATGGAGACGTGTCAGTTCTCCCACAGCCTACTAGAACTGACAAAGACGCCATAAATGACCAAAGAATCTGATGTTCTCATCTGATTTTAGTTGTGTTTAGACAAGGGTTTGGTGAGAATCCAGTCATCCAAGTGTATCGGAAATTCATAGGGCCCAAAGCAGTTGTTAAATATCATTAATTCATCTTTCAGTAAGAAGGTAGGAATGTACCTTAAATATCTCAGGAAGAACAAATTGTCCTCTGCTAGTTCTAGGAGAGAGCAGCTCACAATTCTTGAGAATTTATGACTACTCTTCATTTTTTTCTTCAGGTATTGATACCTGCTGGTGTTATTTAACAAAATATGCCCCATTTCCCCTCTCAACTATGCAGAAATGGCATATGGAGTTCTATATAGAACTCCTTGGAAAAAAATGTCAGCATTTACATTTATCCCTCTCTTCAGTTATATGTTCTATGTATTTTTTAAACACATTAACCTAACCTGAATTCATTCAACAGGATTTTTTAAAATCCTTGTCAAGAGCATTGGGCTATATTATCTATATATAAAAAGGCTAATATGCAAAGTGTCCCCTCAGGAGTTCGACCAGGAGACTGGGAGTTTGATCGCTCACTATGACGCGTACTGTCCACCAGGGGGCGGCACGGAATGAAGGAAGGCCCTGGCTGGCAGCTGTAAGGCCCTGATCAACCTTGATCACCGGCCAGGCCTAGGGACCCTTTCCATGCATGAATTTCGTGCAGCGGGCCTCTAGTAATTTTATAAAAGCACTGAATCAGAACTCAGGACACCTGTGTTTTTCCTCCAGGTTTTCAGCTAATTAGTTGTATGACTAGCTAAGCCTCAAGCTGTCCAAAGCTTATTTATTAAATGTTTAAGTGACTTGGATTAGATGATATATGGAATGTCTTCTAGCTATAAAATTCTAAATTTCCACATGTGATTATTCTTTAAAATTTCAAGGCATGTGTGCTGTTTGATTTTTTTCTTTTGAAACATAAACCACTTGCTACATGAGAAAACCTTCATCTTTAGTGCCATTGGCTTTCCCTTTTGAAAGAAAATTGCAAAGTTAGCTTCACAGTGTCTCTGGACAAAGGAGAACTAAGAAATATTTCATTTTCTTACCTCCCCATCTTTTCCCTCTCTCTCCTTTTTAAGATCTTTCCTGGATTGCAGGTACAGTCAGTTACCTTCATTTAGGGACCAGCCCAAAGTACAGTTGGATTGTTTGTGTAATGTCACTGTCTTTGAGAAACACTAAGTGATATTTATGTAATTAGATAACATTTATTTAAGAAGTTATATACTAGTATACTCTAAGGTTATTATTTTTGTCTTGCTTCTCCCCAGGATCCTATCCTGTGGGACTGTGTGGTCCCCAGTCTTTCTATCAATCCAGCTCCAAATTCCCATTAAAAACTTTGAGCCCTACCTGGTTTGGCTCAGTGGATGGAGTGTCGGCTTGTGAACTGAAGGGTTCTGGGTTTGATTCTGGTCAAGGGCACATACCAAGGTTGCAGGCTTCTCCTTGGCCCTGGGCCCTGGTCAGGGCTCATGCAGGAGGCAACCAATCAATGTGTTTCTCTAACATTGATATTTCTCCCCGTCTTTCCCTCTCTCTAAAAATCAATGGAAAAATATCCTCGGTTGAGGACTAAAAAAAAATTATAATTAAATTTGCTGAGATATGTTTTATATATATTAATAAAGTACATCCATTTACAGTTGTGTGTTGACAAATATACCTGTATAACCACCACTGCAACTAAGATAAATTTCCATTGCCTCTGCTTTATTTGATTTTCATCTTTATAGATTAGGTTTTCTTGTTCTAGAAATGGATATAGTTGAATCATAAAAATATGCACTCATTTTTGTCTCTTGTTGAGCATATGTTTTGAGATTTGTAAATGATTTTGAATATATAAACTTCGAGAAGAAAATATAGGAAGAAGTCTGTGATTTGGTTGAAGCAAAGAAGTCTTAGGATGCAAAAGCACTAATCATAAAATTATAAGAAATATAGAAACTAAACTTTATATCAAAAAAAGTCCACTCTTCAAAAGACACACGATTTGCTAAATGTATGTATCTCTATATATCTGAAAGAAGACTAATTATTCTAGTTGTATATAGAACTCTTGAATCTCAGTAAGAACACAAACAATTCAACTAAAAATGAACAAAATATCCGAAGAGCCATTTCACAAAAGAAGGTATGCAAATGAGCAATGAGCATATAGAAAGCCACTTAACTCTCTTATTCACCCAAATAATGAAATTTAAAAACCACAGTATACGACCACTCTACAAACACTAGAATGGCTAAATTGAAAAAGACCAACAATATCAAGTTTTGGAGAGTGTGAAGTAACCAGATGATGCACTGAGAGTTTGCTGGTGGGAATGTAACACTTTAGGAAACACGTTGGTAGTTTCCCTGAATGCTAAAAATACTCTTAGCACACAACCTGGAGATTCTGCTCCCAGGTGAAATTAAAACATATGCACAAAGACTGTTTTTACATGAACATGAATATCAGCTTTGCTCATAATAGTTTCAAACTAAAACCAATCCAAATATCCACCAGATTCCTATTTTAAAGTTGTTCTTTTCAAATGGAAAACAAAGCCACTGATCAGTTTTTTTTAGAGAGGTGCTATTTGCCATGTGTAACCTGGCAGCAGAAGAAAGGAAATACATTCAAAAATATTTGTAAACATAAGAAATCCAGAGGCAGGTCACTCCAGGCATCAGACCTAGGCTTAGATTCTCCTCTCTGCCGGTCTCTGGACTCTGCCTTCTGGGTCCAGACCTCATCTTCAACCAGTGGTCCCGTCTGATCTCACTGGCCAGCACTGGGTCACATGGCCATCCCCATCCAGTCAACAGCAAGGGGAAGGAATCGCCATGCATGATGGGCTTAGACTAATGGGTAGATGAGCCGAATGGCAGTTCTGTTCAGAAAAAGGAAGAGGGAAAGGAATGTTGGGTAAGCAAATAGCAGTGTTTGTGATCATTTGATTTAGAGACCTGCCATGATGTTCTCAGTCTTTGGGAAAGAGGTTGAAGTAGAAAGCTAGGTTTGTAGGAAAAGAGGAATGAAGACATTTAGACCCTAGTTCAGGGGAGCGAGTCTAGACCTAAGGGAATAGTAATGGGTAGATGAACCGAATGGCAGTTCTGTTCAGAAAAAGGAAGGGGGAAAGGAATGTTGGGTAAGCAAATAGCAGTGTTTGTGATAATTTGATTTAGAGACCTGCCATGATGTTCTCAGTCTTTGGGAAAGAGGTTGAAGTAGAAAGCTAGGTTTGTAGGAAAAGAGGAATGAAGACATTTAGACCCTAGTTCAGGGGAGCGAGTCTAGATCTAAGGGAATAGTTCAGAGTTGGCAAGCAGACAAATAGTGGCGAGCAGAGCCAGGCCCATGGGGCCCATGGAGCTGGGACAGGAGGCAAAAGTCCGCGCTGGCAGTAGCTGAGATCCCGGCAGGCCAACTTGATTGCGGTTTGCCCATCTGTGAAATCAGGACCTCGGGCAAGAAGATTTTCATGTTTTGCTTTTAAAGCAGAAACTAAAACAGTAATTATTCTCTCTTTTTTTAAAGGTGTTCTCAACCACTTTAGATTGTTGTGTGTGTGAGTGTGTGTGTGTGTGTGTGTGTGTGTGTGTGTTTCCCTAATAATTCTGTTATAAACCTCGGCCTGCATTAGTTCCTTATAAGTGCTAGCTAATGGATTAAGCCTCCAAACTCATTCTATCTTTGAACAAATCCTATTTCTGGTTAAACAAATGGAGCAGTCACACATCAAGTAAACTTTCTCTTTTTTTAAAATATATTTTTTATTGATTTCAGAGAGGAGGGGAGAGGAAGAGAGAGATAGAAACATCAGTGATGAGAAGGAATCATGGATCGGCTGCCTCCTGCACATTGGACTGAGCCTGCAACCCAGGCATGTGCCCTTGACCAGAATTGAACCTGAGACCCTTCGGTCCACAGGCCAACGCTCTATCCACTAGCCAAATCAGCTAGGGCTCAAGTAAACTTTCTTACAAGTTGTTGAAACCACTGCTTTGCGGGATATAGCCCTGGATCTGTGTATGAATAAGATATAGTAGCACTTGACCTCATGATGTAAGAGTCTAGTAGAGGTGAAAAGTACCTGAACAGTTTAATCCCAGAGAGAACATGACAGCTAGAACATGACAGTGTGTAGTGCAGTGTGGTACGGACTCCACAGTGGCATGGGTCTCAAGTCCAGGCGGACACAGAACCAGAAGCTTTGCTCTAGTATGGATGGGAGGGAGATGAAGGAAGGGATGACCTTGTATTAGCACCTTATTCAGCCCTGCCTTGGTCTGGGAACTGGGACAGGCTGAGTCAGCGGGAAGATGAGATTAATGAGCACTGCAGGGGGAGAGGAGAAGTCACATCCAGAACTGAGGCTGGGACTCTGATAACTGCTCAGGAGGCCGCCGAGGAGTGGGACGGGAGTAAAAGGGAGAGGCTGGGAGGCAGGAAATATTTGGACACTATCTGTATAGAGGTATCTCAAGAATGCAGTCACACAGGGGACATTGTTTCAAAAGGAACATGTTTTGTGTTTTTACACTTTCATCAATATGTGACCATTGTAGAGCATCTAGAAAATAACAAAGAAAATAAATGTGAGAATAAAAATTACTGAAGTCTAACTCTCCAGTGAACATTTGGTGAATTTCTGGTTGTTTTTGTCCCCCTCCCCCTCCACGTTATGAGTATACAGCATCTGAGTTTATCATGTAGAAGACTTTTCAAAGCAAAGCTGAGATCATAGGTATTATGTATCGTGTTCTAATTTTTAATTAAACATATTGAGCATTTCCTAGGAAAATGAAAAGTCTTCTTTCACATCAATATCTGTGTAACATTATTGATTGGAGTTTAAGTTTCCAGTTTTTGGCTACCTACAGAGGTAAAATGTTTGTGCTCTCTGCCTTCAAATATGGGCTGTGTCCTGCACAGATTGACTTTGGGAGACTAAGGAAGGTGCCTCAAAGGTGCAGGTGTAGCAAGATATACATTTTTATATTTACTTAAATGGTAACATGGTGTTCTATCCCTCATTTTCACTTCACATAGAGCTTAGCTGGTAATAAATATATACACCATTTTTTAAAATGTAACTTTTTATTGATTTTAGAGAGGGAGAGAGAGAGAGAGACATCAATGATGAGAGAGAATCATTGATCATCTGCCTCCTGCACACCTACATTGGGGATGGAGCCCACAACTCACCGGGAATCAAACCCTGACCTCCTGGTTCATAGGCCGATGCTCAACCATTGAGCTATGCTGGCCGGGCCACACCATTATTTTTTAACCGCTACCTATTATTTTATAGTGTGGTTGTACTACGATTTATTTAATCCTTGTTTTCATAGATATTTAGTTCCTGCCAATTTGCTATTTCAGACTATGCCGTGGAAAACATCCTTAAACAGGTTTCTTGTCCACATGTACTAGTGTGTGCTTTTCAAAGGGTAGACTGGTAATTGTAAGTTTGGAGTCATTGAGGTATGCACATTTTAGATTTTAATAGTTGATGCCCAATTGCTCTTTAAAATGGTAGTGCTAATTTACATCCCACCAGCAGATCAGGAAATATAAATGTCCTTACCCTTTTACCAGTATGGCATAATTTTAAAGTTGGAGAAGTTTACCAATGAATAGGTATGAATGGTATCTCTTTGTCATGTGAATTTGTTTCTCTGATTTCTAGAGAGGTTGAGTATCTTTTCTTTTTTGCCTAATGGCCTAATGTTTTGCTTCTGCTGTGATAAGTGTGTTCGTATGTTTACCGAGGTTTTTCTAGTGGATTATTTATTTTAGTATAATTTACTTATTGTATTCTCTGGATTTAAAGACTGTTGTCCCTGAAGTAATAATACGCTATCATAACTACAATAGTTTAACAGTATGTTGTGATAGCCAGTAAGTGATGGAGTTTCTTTTTCCAAACTTTTCTGTCTGTTTTTATACCTTCTCTTTAGAAGGATATGAAAACTAGGTTATCAAATTTCATAAATAACACCCTTGATATTTTAACTGGTACTATATTTAATTAAAGATAATTTGAGAAGAGATGTAACAACTTTCTAATTCAGGAGTTTGGAATGTCTGGCCTGCAGGCTGTATAAGTTCCAAGAAATTATTTGGTCTGGCCCTGCCAAGTCATTCGGGGTGAGTTAATTAAATATTTGACCAGCCCTAACTGGTTTGGCTCAATGGATAGAGCGTTGGCCTGGGGACTGAAAGGTTCTGGGTTCGATTCTGGTCAGGAGCATGTGCCTTGGTTGTGGGCACATCCCCAGTAGGGGGTGTGCAGAAGGCAGCTGATCGATGTTTCTCTCTCATCGATGTTTCTACCTCTCTATTCCCTCTCCCTTCTTCTCTGTAAAAAATCAATAAAAAATATATTTAAAAAATCAATGGAAAAATATTCTTGGATGAGGATTAAAAAAAAGTGTTTGACCAAATATAGCAGGCTGATTTTTAAGTTGATAATTTTATATGGCCCGTGAATGATATTATAAATATCCAAATGGCCCTGGCAGAAAAAAGGTTCCTCACCTCTATCATCTAGTTTATAGTCCTTCCATTGGCATGTTTTTTTTTTTTCTATGAAGAAAAAAAGTTATGATACTGAAGGCCATAAAAAATGAATGACATTTATTAAGAAGAGACAGTTCATGGTTCAAATATTGCTTATTTTTTCTTTTAGTTTTCTTCAAATTTTAAATTAGAAATTTTTTATTCTAACTTAGATTTAGTATGAATGATTCTTCATCTATGAAAGTAGAGTGAAGATGGTATACAGCATAACAGCTCCAGTATAAAAATGATGACAAAATAACAGCCAAAGAATAAAGTCATTTATATAAAAAATAAAGTCATTTAGATTTAGTATGAATGATTCTTTATCTATGAAGTACACTATACTATAGTCTAAATATACCTTTTTACTTTAAAAATTATTCTCAATATTTATTTCTTCCTTAGTACGCCAAATACATTATTATATTTAAAATCAATCGGTATATTTGTTAATCTTTCTCTTTGGAATAAGCAGTGTATACCTGGATTCCATATACTCACTTCCAAATATTTACTTAGTATGTTTCTAGGCCTTTATACCTAAGTATTTTACAGTGATTTTTTAAATGTGGCTCTTCAATAGCATGGGCTAGATTTTTTTCTGGACCTTGGACTGTGTTGAGTGAACACTGTTCTGATGATGGTGATAACATGCTTATGCTAATATTCACAATATTAAAATTTCTAAAGTTTATCTAAATGACTTTATTCTTTGGCTGTTATTTTGTCATCATTTTTATACTGGAGCTGTTATGCTGTATACCATCTTCACCCTACTTTCAGCATTGTTTTTTGGAATGTTTAAATACTAAGACATCAGCCAGTTCTGCACTACTCAGAAGCTTTGGGAGTGTTCAGTTTGGTGCAGAGTTTAATTTTTGGGTACTAGATCTTTTTCAGACTTCAGGGGAAGGTGAACTTTAGTATTATTTTTATGACCTTTTATCATGAAAAATGGTTACTTTGAATGAAAACCTTTCAATGATTCTGCACATTAAGAAAATGGGCAAATCGCCTTAAACTAACTGTAAGTATTCATCTGGTCTAAGCTGTATGCATACATATCGGTATTGATTTATCATTAATGAACCCATCACATCAAAATTCTGTGATCCACATCAGTTATTAAAGATGATACAAATTGAAAGCATGGATTTTCTTTGTAGGATATTAATTGAATATGGATGCAAAATTATTAGTAAGTGGCAAGTCAAGATATTTTTATTAATGCTGAATCACTTTATCTAGTTTATAAAAATGTGATTAACATTTTAATTCTGTCTTTTCATAAAGAATTGCACAAATAAGTATGTTATAATAATACTAATACTATAAGTTTGAACAAAGATATCCATGAGCAGGATATAGCTGTTTTCGGCTTGAATAATTTGAGGTAGATCTATTTATCTGATGAAATTATCTTGACGCCTGGCTGCCTATGGAAAGAATTTTGTGTGCTGTTGCTGTGATGAATAGCTGATCTCTTAAATTAAGGTGCATTACATTTTGTGGCTGCTTATTTTAACTTACTGTTGCAGAATTGTTTTTAACTAAGACAAGTTAATGTATAAAAATAAATATTCTTTTTCAAGTATTTCTTGTAAATATTTTATAAAAAATTATAGGTATGTGATATAAAAAGTTTTATCAGGGAGAATGTTAACTTTGAACAGATTTTATTTCTATCCTTATTATAATTATAAAATAACTTATACTCAGTATTTTCCCTTTCATTTAAAAAAGTGCAGATCTTTACTAATATATAAATATTGGAGACTTGTATACTGAAAATTTTAAAACATCATGAAAAGAAATGGAAAGACCTAATAAATGGAAAGACATCAGTGTTTACACATGGTTGCTTTCCCTAATTTAATCTGCAGGTTCAATGCTATCATTATCAAAATCCCAGCTGCCATTTTTGCCAAAATCAACAAATGGATCCTCACATTCATGTGGAAAGCAAGAATAGCCAAAGATAGCTTTGAAAAAAAAATGGAAGGATTCACCCTTACCAGTTTTAAAACTTACTACAAAACTGTAGTCATCAAAACTGCATGGTACTGACATAAGTGTACACATGTAGATCTATGTAATAGAATTGAGCATTTATATATAAACCCATACATTTATGATCAGTTTTTTTTTCCCAGCAAGGATGACAAGACAGTTCAATTAGGGAAAAGGGAGTCTTTTAAGAAATGGTGCTGTGGCCACTGAATGTTTACATGCAAATGAATGAATTTGGACCCCTTCTCTCAACATATATACCTTAGAACTAAATATAAGAATTAGCTATAAACCTCTTAGAAGAAAAATTGATTTGACTCCTAATGATCTTGGATCAAGCCAATAGTTTCTTAGTTGTGACATCAAAAGCAAAAGCAACAAAAGAAACAAGAAGATAAATTGGATTCTATCAAAATGAAAAACTTTTTTGTATCAAAAGACACCAAGAAATGAACAAACAAGAAAAACAAACAAAAATATCCTTCTCGACACAGACAACAGTACTGTGGTCACCACAGGGAGAGTGGGTGGGAGGAGTAGTAGTGGGTAAATGGAGTCAAATATATGGTCACAAAAGAAGATTTGACTTTGGATGGTGGGCACACAATGAGATATACAGATGATGTATCATAGAATTGTAAACTTGAAACCGATATAATTTTTTTAACCAGTGTCACCCCAATAAATTTAATTAAGAAGAAAAATGACAGCATGGAGAGGAAAAAGTGAAAAAATATTTACAATCATATATATAATAAAACTCTAGTATCCAGAATACATAAACAACTATTATAACTGGATAATAAAAAAGACAAATACATAAATAAAAAGAGGGCAAAGGACTTGAGTAGATATTTCTCACAAGGATATATACAAATGGCAAGTAAGCAAATGAAAAGATGCTCTTCTTCATTAATCATTAGATACAAGCAAATATACTAATAAACCACTATGAGATACCTATTCATACCTACTAGGCTGGCTCTAATAAAAAAAGAGGGACTCTATAAAATGTTGGTGAATCTGTGGAAAAATTGGAATCCTCATATATTGCTGGTGGACTGTAAAATGCTGCAACCACTTTGGAAATTATTTTACTACAACAATTCCACTCCTAGGTTTATACCCAAGAGTACTGAAAACATATATTAATACAAAACTCTATAAACTTATATTCATTATTTGTTATAGCCCCAAACTGAAACTATCAATTGAAGAACAGATAAGCAAAATGTGGTATATCATTACACTGGGATAATATTCAGTCATAAATAGGAATAAGTACTGATACATGCGAAAACATGGGTAATCATGAAGACATTATGTTAAGTGAAAAAAGCCAGGTATAACATGTCACATATTGTATGATTTCATTTATATGAAATGTCCAAATAGGCAAATCTATATAGACAAGAAAACAGAGTAGTAGTTACCAGGGATTGGGGGAAGGGCAGAGGTGATGAATGAGTGCTGTGGATATGAGTTTTCTTTTTGAGGTGATGAAAGTTCTGGAATTAGATAGTGGTGATGGTTGCACATACTGGCTGGGCATATTAAAATATGGCTGAATTTTATATTTTAAAATGGTGAATTATGTTATGTAAATTGTATCTCAAAAATACAAGGCAAGCAGATCAAATAATTATTTGAAGTTTTATTTGTTTTTCTATTTGGAAAGTAGGAATCACTAATTGTCTTAATTTTAAGTCATATATTTTTTATAAGACATGAACTGAAAGCAAATTCGCATTGTAGAGTAGAATTAATTGTACTATGTTTGTGTAATTCTGTAAATGAATATTGTACTTTGAAAATGATACTTAACTGTGCTCACAGCTAGGCTTGATACAGTTAAAAAGACATGTTTTAATTGCCTTTCTTAGGTAAGATACCCTACTTAGACTATCAAGATGAGTGAGACATGATGTCTGCCATTAGGACAGGCCACAAACAAATAACTAAAGAAAATGTTAGGAAGTAGAGGAATAGACAAATTTTTAGATAGCAACAATGAAGGAGTATTTATGGTCAAACAACATTAGATAAAGGTCAAGAAGACTTACATTTGAATGGGAAGTGGAAGAACATGTAGAAGTTTCTCATAAACACAAATTATAACATAGTATTCCAGGCTAAGGAGAAAACATGAAGGTAGGGATGTCACCAGTTTTAGGGACCAACAAATAATACAGTTGCCAGTGTGCTTGGAAGAGGGATGATGCATGAGGAGGTGGAAGGGATGGAGAAAACAGCACTGATAAAATAGGAATCAGAAACCATCTGGATATGAGAGAATGAGGATAACGGTACAGAAAAGGATAACTGATTTTTATCACTTGTCTTCCTGGTGTGAAACCTAATTTTTATCACTTGTCCTCCTGGTGTGAAACATAGTTTAGGAGTAAGCTGATGTTTGGTTTGGTGGTGTTAAATTTGAAATTTGAAGAACTTAAAGGAATTCCAGATGCAAGTCTTCACTAGGTACTTATGTCTAAGGTCTGGACTTCTGAGTTGTTTGCATTCAAATTAGAAATTTTGGAGTGATGGTGGAAGTAGAAGAAGTGTCCCAAAGATTGCATAAAGTGCTATAATAATTATGGGGTCTGCATCCCCAAGAATACCAGCACCTAAAAGAAAAAACAAAGAATAAAAAACATTTGAGGGGAAAGAAAGGAATAGTATGAAGCATTTAATCACTGAAGTCAAGGAAATCAGCAAAGTGAAACACACACACTCACACACACACACACACACACACACACAAACAAACAAAAACATGGCAGAGAGAGACAAATGTTATTCTCACTTCAAACCCTTGGTTCAGATTTTTACCCAGAACATACAGAGGCAAAGTAAGGTAGGCTGTCAGATCAAATCCTGCATCTATTTATCGCTTTCACCCATGAGCTCTTCGGGTTTTGACAGCCAATGGGACGAAGGAGAGTAAGAGATGGCATGAGCAGATGATGAAGGCCGAAGCTGGGAAGCTCTTCTGTGGCCAACCCTCTAGCACTCAGGAGCCCAGGAACTCAGCTGGGGATGAAAGGGACAGTGGCAGGTGACTAGATCAGTGGCCAAAATTATGACCCCATGACCAATGCGTCTTCTGCTTAGAAGTTATCTGTGATGGAGGGTCAGATTAAGTGTCTGTTCATCCCGATGTCTGATATTTAAGCTGGGAGAATTTCCCTTCTAGCTACATTCTTCGCCTTCCTGCACTGTTCGATTATTAGCGTGGGTAACATTTTAAAAATGGAGCTTGCTAAAACTGTATCTCTTATGAGTTTAGTGATGTGTGCCCATACAACTAACAGATGTAGTTTCTCAGTAAAGAGAAAACATATCTCAATATATCTGGCCCCTGCCAAGGAGTTTTCGTATCTGTGTTTTGTGCACAGGCAGGTCACTCATGATTTTATTGCGGAGACTAGAGAAGGTGGAGGTGAGTACTCCATTTGTCTATTTTTCTCAAAAAATTTTTAAGGTGAGAAGAAAGAGTTTCCCAAGTGTCTCGTGTTTCAAGGGGGAAAAGTGATCACCATTTGGTGATTGGAGATCAGGGAGGGTAAAGACTAAAGAGTGGCCACTGGATTTGTTACATAGGAGGTAGATCCCATGTTGACCTTTGCCAAAGTAGCTTCAGGCCAGTAGTGGTCAGCTCAGAAATCTGAAATAGTATTGAATTGAGGCAAGACTGAAAGGAGAGAAACTAGAAGCTTTGTGTTTCCAGTTGTTTGGCAGAATTGGGTACTAAAAGGCCAGGGGGTGGGGGGGGGGAGGTTAAAAGGAAGGTTAATTTAGCTTGCTTTGTTTTAAGAAGAACTACTGGAGTGGGAAAATATCCTGGGTAGGGAGTTCATTAGCAAATCAGTGCTTAAAGTAGGTAGAAAGCAATGAGTTTTAGGATTTTATCGCTTTTTAAAGTTTGTGTGTCATCTGCATAATTTCTGTTATTTCTACCTTATTGCAAAGCCCAAGTTAGACAAAACTTGGAGGAGGGAGGCAGGAAGAGGAGGTCAGTTATGCCTTGCTGTATATAACAGATGGATTGCTGAAGTCCACTTTTGGAATTGTAATCCCCTTTTGCATATCATAACCATTAGGAGAGTTATGATTTAAAGAAGTCTTTTTGTAACATTAATGCCACGAGTTGTTTTTATTTGTTGGTAAACAGACATTTTTCCCTATATTTTACTTAAGGAGAAGAATACATGACTTACATATGTTCCTTGTTCCCTTCTTTCATTTCACTTTTGTACAACAAGTCAAGTTATAAGTATTAAATTGCAAGACAGGTTAAGTTCTTAACTCTTTAACAAAAGTGTTGAAAATGTGAGGAGTTTGTCTTCAGACATGAACAATAGACTTGGTTGCCAGACTTGAGAAATAATAAAATGTTATGGTTTTGCATTTATGTACCTATGAATTAGGAAATTAAATGATATTTCCATAGCAACTGAAGCAATCTCCTTGCTCACTTGTTTTATGCCTGCAATAATATACAACAGCATGCCCAAGAACATTAGCTTAAGGTCCAAGACAGGCAAGGTGTGTAAATGTTGACACATGAGTATGTACAGAGGGGTGTTACTGGATTTTTAAAAGAGATATTTAAAGAGATAATATTAAAGTTATATTAATAAATGTAATTATTATTTTATATAAGTAAATATATTAAGCATTAACCCTCCAGATGAATGATGGTATTGAAAAGACCTAAAGGACTTTCCTGATATCTGTTACATACACCGAATTTGGTAAATGACTTCTCCAGTCTGAAGGATTCTATCTCCATCTATAACCTCCAGAGCTCGGCGTGCCAGCATTTTGAAAAACCCTAACTTAACTCTGGTGCCGTGTCACATATAGAAATTTTTTGATATTTGCAACCATAGTAAAACAAAGACTTATATTTTTGATATTTATTTTATATATTTGAATGCTATTTAACAAAGAAAAATCAACCAAAAAAATGAGTTTGTGTGTCACCTCTGACACGCGTGTCATAGGTTCGCCATCACTGATCTATATCATGGAAGATGCTGAACTAACTGGTGTCTCTTCCACTTCTTTGGAAATGGACAAGATTAATGGGGGAAAAAAGTAGCCCTCTCAATCTACTTCATCTCAGAAATAAATTTATAGAGGTGGATCAAATGCCTAGGGAGTAATTGGCAATGACTTCATGAGATACTTGAGTAAGGTTTTTGGAGCTCTCTGTTCCCAGTGAATTTAGGAGGGTGAGAGAGAATGCTCTCTTGTCTTACTTCCTTCTAGCCTTTGTCCCTAATATACATCATGATTGTGTTATTTCAAAATAGTGCTACTGTGATAGAATTAAAATTTAAAGATGGTTCTGGATGGATTCATTGAATGTAGTTCAATACTTTTAAAATTTCTTTTCCGACTACATTTTTCTTGTTAAGTAATTGATTTTTTTCCACCATCATTGATTATTCTTGACATATGAGCTTTCTCAACTCCTTTCTCTGGCTGGTTTCTGGTGACAGATTTTTGAACCGTCCAAAAACCTCCAGGCTGCTTAATACTGTACTGTCCTCTTGTCATATAATTTCATCCTCTCTCTCTGTTCCCGGGTGTCATTTCTCCGATATTACATCCCCTAATCTTGACACACACCTGCACCAGATTAGTTTTTCATCTTTCTAATTTTCCTTGCCGAAAACCATTTGGTGTGCTTCTGTGGCTACCAAATTAAATCTAAATGCCTTTGCCTGCCATGGAGAGCTCCCGTGTTCCAAACTCAAGCTCATATTCCAAAAAGATATGCTCACGCCCCTCTGTGAGAATACTCTGCCCAAGCAAGCAAAACATTGCTCTCCCAGGATACTCTTTTTCTCTCCCAGGGGCACCTGGGACTCATATTCTCCTGTCTGCCTAGGAGACATTGTACACCTCCTTTAAGTGCTTCTAGTTTGCATCCTTCCTTTTTGGTAAACCTTTATCTGAGTCCTTAAAAGTAGTCCATCTCACTCTCCTCTTAACTTCTCTATTATCTGAGTCCTTAAAAGTAGTCCATCTCACCCTCCTCTTAACTTCTCTATTCTTTCTTTGTTTTCCACTGTTGTTATACCTTTCTTAGAGTTATTGGTACATTTGTTGCTTTGTCTCCATATCCTACTACATGGCCTACACACTTGACTATGAGTGTCTTTAAAGCCAGGCTAAACGTTATTTAATCTATGTCTTTCTTTCAATATATGCCACATAATTTTCTATAGCTTTGGTAGTTAGAGGAGTAATTTAGTAAATTTATTTTGTACACTTACTCAATTTAAATTTATTAATCTTTTTAAGACATAAAGTGAATGGAAAGTTATATGGGTGTTTGGAAATGTCAATTTTATGATATCTTAAAGCATGTTAAGACAATTATTCTTTGCATATAGAAAAACAACTCTGTGAGTTTCCATGAGTTATTGTATTGAATAGTCTTACATCACTTTTTTAAGTTCATAACCTTTGCATTTTATTAGCAAGATTATAATAAAGAATACACAGTTTGGTAATTATGGTATACAGCCAGTTAATTGGTAAAAAAAAATTGGAAATCTAATTTGTGAAAAACTCCTGCAAAAGTAACCTAGGAAAAAAATCTACATTTACTTTTATATCGAGTAGGGAAGGCTTTTCTAAGCATAAAAAAGGAAGAAATTTAAAAGTAGGAGAAACCAAGATGGTGGCATAGGTAAACACCGGAAATTGCTGCCTCCCACAACAAATATCACTCATGTTGTCTCAAAAGACACATATCACAAGATCTCTTCTGATGGAGGCAATTATCATATTAGCTGGATGGTACCCAGGCTTCCTGAGAGGGAATGTGGATAGACAATTTTCAGGGAGCCATACCTGGGATGAGTGGCGCAAGCTGGTAGGGCCCTGCGCAGTGTCTGCTGAAAGGTGAAGAGAAGTTGCCAAAAAGTCAGAGAGACAAAAGAAAACTCTCCCTGAATGTACATCTCCAGCCTCATTTTGCTGAGCAGCTAGGCTTTATTGTAGTTTAATTTGTCAGGAGCTGAGGGGTGGAATTAATCATGTGAGACCATGATCAGTGTTGTTGATTTTGATTATACGTTTATCCCTATTAAGATGCAAACTCTCTGATTTGTCACTATCCAGATTGGTAGGAAGTGTGGGCAGATTCAGTCAATCTTACTTGCTCAGTAGGCCATGCTGGCTGATATATAGCCTTAGAGTGGAAATGGTAAGATCTAAAGAGATTCAGATATTCCTGATACTGTAGGACCATTTTAAATCCCCAAATTATGACAAATGGTTTTGTCACATGATATTGTTTAGTATGAACAATGTGTGTGTGTGTGTGTGTGTGTGTGTGTGTTGTCACATTTGCTCCTACTCTCATTGGCTCCAGGGATTTTAGTGCTAGTTGCATCTGTCTCTTCGTCTTCCTATTAGCATTTTCTAAGGGATGACCCATACATCCACGTACAGCAGTTTTCTTCTGAGGGAGGAAGGGAGGGAGGGGAGAGAGAGAGAGAGAGAGAGAGAGAGAGAGAGAGAGAGAGAGAGAGAGAGGAGAGAGAGGAGAGAGAGAGAGAGAGAGAGAGAGAGAGAGAGAGAGAGAGGAGAGAGAATGTGGAAGAGAAACATTGATCAGTCATATGCTCCCCCAACGGGAATCGAACCCAAGACCCCCCGCAGTGTACTGGAGGATGCTCCAACCAACTGAGCCACCTGGGCAGGGCTCTATTTGTCTTTTCCTCTTTATCCGAGATTTTCATGTTGCTCACTTCACTTTGCCATTGTTGGCTGAATTGAGCGATCTTTTCTGCACTGTCTCTGCCCTTTTAATGTGCTTGTGGAGGGCTAAACACAAATGAAACGCTAAAAGTAATTCTGTTGGTGAATTGGGGAAATAACTTTTGTAACCCAGTGATTTGACCTGCTTGTTTCACCAATCTGCCTTGTCTTGAAATGCCCACCTTTTCCAAAAATTAGCAGTCCCTTGCACCAAATATTTCTAAGCCCACTTTGTTTCTCATCACTTTCCTCCAGACTTCGCCGTTCTGGGATTTGGTCATCTTTTCTCTTAGAATGCTCTGCCTGTGTCCCCTTCCGGCCTTCCTATCACTTCATGTTTTTTTTTTCATGCCCTTATATCACATTTAATCCCCTTTTTTATCCTCTTGCTCTTGTGGTGCCTGTCTCTCTGTGGTTTTTTTGTTTGTTTGTTTTTCTGCATTTTCCAATGAGGGTGAGAGGAATTATGCATCTGACCTTAGGAAACCCAGCTTGAGTAGAAGAGTAACTTTCTGGCAGTGCAACTAAAGTGTTTCACCCCTAGGAACCAATTCTGTGTTGGTAATCAGACTTCATTCTTGCTGATTAAAGGGTTCCTCCAGCAGCAAAGGCTATTTGCTGCCACCCCACGTGAAAATAGAACGTGGGAATCCTTAGAAGCACTTTTACTTTTATACCATAAATACCACGCCAGGGACATTTAACCCTCGAAGAATATAATAGTTGTTTTCAACACATATTTATTGAATTACTCACTGTGGCTTTCTTTTCCTCTTAAGAGGGAGTTATGCATACCTCTAACTTTGATATCAGTAAGGTTTTGGATAACAGGGTTTTATAATTTTATATGCCAAACTTAAACTTTAGTTTAAGTTTGATTTAACTTTAGTTTAAGCATGATTTAGTTCATCTTTCTTCAGTAAGAGGTTATAAAATTATTGGTTCGACTTTTGATAGAAAAAAAGGTGTGAGCCTGTTCATACCAAGAGAGGCAATGGCTATTTAAACTTTATTTACTCAACGTATACATATAACATCAGGATGGTTGCTTTAAAATACCAAGGTAATTTTTTTAATTTAAAATTTTTAAAAATTAGTTTACATTCAGTAATATTTTGCATTAGTTTCAGGTGTACAGCCTAGTGGTTAGACAATCATATATTTTACAAAGTGTTCCCCTGATATTTCTATTATGCACATGGTACCATATATAGTCACTACAATATTACTGACTATACAAGGTGGGACAAAAGTAGGTTTACAGTTGTGAGTAAGGGAAGCAGAGTTTATTCTTGTACTATTATTTGATTATTGTATTATTTTCTACACGAACAACTGTAAATGTACTTTTGCCCCACCCTATTCCCTAGTGTTCTCTTTACATCCTTGTGACTGTTATGTAACTGCCAAGTAGTACTTCTTAATTCCTTCATCTTTTTTCACCCAGCCCCCCAAACCGCATCCTCTCTGGCAACCATCAGTCTGTTCTCTGTATTTATGAGTCTATTTCTATAAAATACCAAAATAATTTATAAAAACCAAATAAGGGAGAACAGAAATTTAAAAAAAAAACAACTATTTTTTTTAAACCTTATAACCTAAAATTTATGGACAGGGATTCTGGAAAGATTTTGCTTCAGTAATAATTATATAACAATTAAAGAAAATTATTTGAACAAAGAAGTTGTCAGAATGTCCTTTTAACTATAATGTATGAAAAAAGGTATCTGAGAACATTATACCTTCTGTACTTTATAGTCTAAAACTATTATATTTATTTTGAGGACCTGAGCAAGCTGGTCTTGGGTACTCAACCATGGTATTTAGTTATTCTTAGAAATGGCAAGGAACAGCTTTATTGGAATATAATAGTATTCCAATAATGATGCAGAGTACTTTGTGAACACAGGGGATGGAAAGACATGTTGAATGGGGTAAGTGGGAAAATACAGAATATGGCATTAATATTTCTAAAAATATATTTTTATTTATTTCAGAGAGGAAGGGAGAGGGAGAGAAAGATAGACACATCAGTGATGAGAGAGAATCATTGATCAGTTGCCTCCTGCATGCCCCCCACTGGGGATCGAGCTGAAACCTGGTGCCTGACAGGGAATCAAA
>NW_005871285.1:1643291-1683788 GCF_000147115.1 Myotis lucifugus | reverse complement strand
CGATTCTTAGCTCCATATCCTCCATTTCTGTCATGTTTTTTGTCTCCGCATCTTTATGCTTTCTTGGTGCACCCCCCTTGTGGTCTTTGTGCGCAGTCTTGTTCTAGTTAAGCCTTAATTGTTGTAGTTAATACTAGAGGGATTTGACCACCAGGCTGACTGGCTGTGAGAATCAGCTGTATGGAAAACTTCTGTCCTCTGGAGAGGTGCTAATCTAGCCTTTTGCCTGAGGCGATCGGGCAAAATGGCTCTGCGCAGGGGCTTGGGCGGGGGCAGGATCAACAGGGGCGGGGGGGAGGGGAGCAGTTTATGGCCGCTCTCAGTCCGTCCCCCAGAAGGCTCTGCCTCTCTGTCCCAGCAACCGCCTGCAAACCCTCGGAGGGACCCGTAGCTAGACAGTCCCCGCTTCTCCCGTTTTGAGTCTGGGTCCCTAGAGACTGGCCCGGATCTGTAGCCCCCGAGTCTGAGACTCCCTCCTGATTGAAAACGACAACCGCGCCCTCAGCCACCAGCGCCGCTTTGCGCGCGCACCACCGTGCCTTTAAATTTTCCACACTGCGCCTCCTCTGGGCCTCGTAATGCTGTTGTTTTTCCTTCTAGTTGAAGAGTCTCTCCTCAGCCAGCCTTCCTGGGGTTCTGGGTGATGTCCGTTCCGTCTTTTAGTTGTATTTTTGAAGTGGTTGTTTGCGGCAGCAGTCTCCGGTGTTTACCTATGCCGCCATCTTCGATTCTCTCTTGTATACTTGTTTCAGATAGACGAGTGTGGATGGGGAGAGTTGGAAGGGGGTCGACCTTCAACAAACGTACCTCAAAAACAATGGTACCTCCCCCCGCGGCTGGCATAATCCCGGCGGCCCCGCCTGCCGCTCCCCTTTGCCCTACCAACCGGACACCCCCCCACTTTCTTCCTAACACCACTTTCTTTCAAAATAAGACTTCGGCCCAGGGCCGAAAAACTGACTTTCTGCCGCATGGGCCACGAAGTTTCAATCGCACTGTACGTGGCCATGTGCAGAAGTCAGTATTTTTGTGGAAGAGCCACACTCAAGGGGCCAAAGAGCCGTATGTGGCTCGCGAGCCACAGTTTGCCGACCACTGTTCTAGGGGAATGCAGAACACGAGCAAAACCAAGGAGCTCAGAAAATGTTGTAGAGAGGGGAAGAGTCTTGTGTGGTTGAAACTTAGATCATATGGGGTCAGAGTTTGCAGGGGAAAATGTTGGGAGCCGATACAGAGGCTTTTGAATGCTATTCTGAGGAATTTGGGCTTCATTTCTATGCCAGGGGAAGCGTGACATGATGACTGTGCAAAGAGAGGATCATAATTGGGGAAGGTGGTGGCAGGAAATCAATTAGGAGGCTCCTGCAGTATGTGAGGCGACACATTATGAGGACCTGAGATGGGCCGCATGCTTGAGAAGGGAATAACCTAGAGAAGTTATCTGCTAAAGTAAAAATCAATATTGATAAGGATAAATGCAAGTTCTCTTAGGCATGAAATCCTACAAGCAATTATGCAGATAATGGTTAAGAAAAGACTAGCAAGGCAGGCACAAGCACAGCAGAGACCTTGGAGGCCAAGAGCAGCATATGGTGGATGTGAGTCAGCAGTGCTGTGTTATTAAAAACAGAGCTAACACTATGGGGAAATATATTAATAGGAGTGAGGCACGACAAAGGCAGGAAGTAGCCTTTCTGCTCTATTCATCATTGTTCAAACTTTTACTTTTCCAGTGGATTCTGTTGGTCTTCATGTTTTGAGTGTTTAGAAAGAGCAGAGAGGCCCGGAGAAGGTCCATTCACATGCTGGAGGAAATGGGTGAATCTGTGGTCCCAGGTCCTTGGGATAATGTTGTCAAGATCAATTCACAGAAAACTTTTTTTGACCTGAAACCCATCGGTGCCATGGAAGTAGTTAATGTGAATTCCAACGGAAAGAATGAAGCTTTCACAGAAGTCTCTCTAGTTCCTTCCCATCTCTGCCTATCCTATATAATAAAAGGCTAATGTGCAAATCGACCGAATGGCGGAACAACCGGTCTCTATGACGCACACTGACCACCAGGGGGCAGATGCTCAACACAGGAGCTTCCCCCTGATGGTCAGTGCCTTTCCACAGGGGGAGCGCTGCTCAGCCAGAAGCCGGGCTCACAGCTGGCGAGCACAGTGGAGTGGCAGGAGCCTCTCCTGCCTCCACAGCAGCGCTAAGATGTCTGACTGACGGCTTAGGCCCTCTCCCCTAGAGGGCTCCCAAACTGTGAGAGGGTACAGGCTGGGCTGAGGGACATCCCCCCCCCCCCAGTGCATGAATTTCATGCACCGGGCCTCTGGTATCATAATAAGTACTGGGAAGCTTTATTAGGAGAGGCAGAAACCAGGAGGCTCAGAAATGCTACCCTCCCTCTGAGGTCAGGCTGTGCTTGCCCTCAGTGGTCTAATTCTGTGATCCCACTATACTTTTATGGACCCCTCAAGCCAGGCAGCATTTGAAAGTCTCTGAGTTATGGATTACAGCTATCTGTCCTCTCACTCCTGTATCAATAAATGAGGTTGGCCATTACTGCATGGAAATGAGGGGGACTGTAAATTCCCAGGTATTCCTCTGCGTGGCTTGGTTAATGACACCATATTTAGAGCTCCCACTTAGTGTCTCTTTTCAAGGAAACTTTGCCTGGCTGTCATCAGGTCAGGTTCCTTGGCATATACTTTGAGAGAACCTGTCTTTTTCTCATAGCGCTTATCATGAATAGTAATTATATACTCATTTGTGTAATTATTCCGTAATGCCTGCCCTCTACCCCAGAGCAACCTCCACGAGAACAGGAACCATGTCTGCTCTTTCTTGCTCTTCCTTCCCAAGAGCATGCATGAATATTTGTTGCATGAAATAATTACACCTGTATCTCAAAAGGGAATTAATAAGATAAAGAGAGAGCACAGGAATAACAGACAAATCTTTGGGGCAGGTTTGGACCTTTCAGAGGGAGGCATGGGGGGGTGTATGCTCTACCACCTATTAGCTTAAGCAACTTCTCTATGCCTCAATTGTCTCATCTATAAAATGGGGATGATAATACATTTTTAGGGTTGCAATGAAAATCAAAAACTTGGTATTTGTCAAGTGCCTTAAACAGTGTCTGGCAAAGAGGAAGTGCAATATATGCCCTTAACATCAATAGAACAGAAGCAGTTTTGCTACTAGAGCTGACTCCATCTCCATGTGGACTGTGCTCCTCTAAGTCTCCCCAGCGAAAGTATACACTGATCTTCATTGCATTCTTGTAGTCTTTTACACTCGAGTCTCCAATGTGGTGAATGCCACTTGCTTTACATTGAGTGGCTTTCCTTAGCCGATTTACAAGATAAATGATTTTTTTAAGTACTAGTTATGTATTTATAACTAGTAGACTAAATAGATCTGTTTGCAAAGAAGCTGAAGTAAATATTTTTGTTGTAAATATATTAAGTAAATCAACTGTAATTCAATTTTCTTAAATATTAATGACATTACATATACATTTTTGATTCTGTGAGCTTGCTTTGTGTAGTTTCTAGACACCATTTAACTCTTCAATGCATTTTTTCCCCCTGATACTTTAAAAAGATATACATTTTTTATTGATTTAAGAGAGGGAGAGAGAGAGAGAGAGAGAGAGAGAGAGAGAGAGAGAGAGATCCGTGATAAGAGAGAATCATTGATTAGCTGCTTCCTGCTTTCCCACACTGGGGATCGACAGCGACCCAGACATGTGCCCTGATCTGGAATTGAACGGTGACCTCCTGTTTCATAGGTTGACGCTCAACCTCTGAGCCATGCCAGCTGGGCTCTCTGATACTTTTTAGTATTGACAGTTTTACCGACTTACCACAGGTTTGACCAAAGAAGCTGCTTCAAGCATCTTAATGCTGTCTGGAGAATGGGAAATTAGTGGCTTTTACTTAATAGCTTCCTGATTACTGTGATTAAATGTGTAATTTTAATGCTGTATTGATCAGAGGGTTTTGGTTTGTCTACTTGTGATTCTGCATTTTGTGTCTTGTAAAATATCCACGAGAAATGGCCTCAAGGAACATTTCTTTGTTGTGTTTTAATCTAAAATTGTGACTATGCTTATCTATGGGTGTTGTGTCAGTCAGCATTTCAACCTTGTAAGTTTAGGGCAAGAATAATCTTAACGCCTGGAGAATATGCTTAGTAACAGTCACCATTTAGCCAAATTCTTATGGCTTAGGAGTGGATTAAATAGATAATAGAGTGCCTACTGCCTTAGCTTACTAGAATGGCACCTTAGAGAATATCTGAAATTTGCATTGCCCCAATTTTTATAATTTTTATGGGATATTTCACCTGGTGCTTGTGGTGATAATTTTTCATAATGCCAGAAAATTAATAGTGCTATTTAACTGAAAGCTTTCTGGCTTTTTAATATTTTTCCCTTGGCTTTTTTCAAAAAAAGCTATGTTTTACATTTCTACAGCTGAAATGCGCCTAACCTTTAAGACTGAAAGTAATATATATTGTGTGACTGTTCTCAGCACTGTTGGACTTGCCACAGTGACCTGAAGGGTTTTGTCTGCCGGATGCAATTTCCTGGTGCAAGTGTTAGTCTCCATTCTCCATCCCATATGGGCTATTATTATCAGCCTTCCAGTATCGAAGGAATGACATTTTGTGTTAGCAAATGAACTGTACGTTATCTGACATAAAAAAGAAAAGGTTCATTTTGAAATAACTACTCTGTTTAAGATTCTTAATGTTAAAAGTTTTGCAAATGTAAGCAGCAAAACTTTTCCTTTTCTGTATTTGTTATTTGACTTTTTTGTTCTTGTGAATTAAAATTGAAATTAAGTTGCAAACTTTTTTTAGTGTCTTGAGCTTGGGAGCAAAACTCCTACATTCGAATCTTGCTCCGTTGCACTGGGAAGATTTAATGAGAATTTCTGAGCTCTAAATCACTTATCTGTAAAATGAGGTAATAATATCAACATGCAGGGTTGTCATAGGATTAGAGATAATGCATATAAAGTTCATAACACAGTACTTGAAACACTATCAATAAATTATTAGCTTACAAGTGGTAGAATAGAATGTAGCTGTTTTAATTTTGGGAATCTTAAACACACATTCTAATAAGACAACCTCACTATGTCCTAGTAAATTGGTCAAAACTGTCAATAACTAACTTTTAAAAATATGGTACATTTCTGTCCTTAGTGTGCCATTAAGAATTTTTACCAATTAATCAGAATATGGAGTTTAATAAATTCAATGAATATCAGAATAGTTCTAATGTATATTCTACCATTTTAAACAGTGTCTAATTCTTTTCAGTCATTTACAAATACTGTGGGGCTTTTTTTGGCGGGGGTAAGAGGGCTAGCATTGTTTTCATAAGACTTAAATTTACAGCAGCAGCTGAATTGTCTGAAACAAATCTGGCTGTTTTATGTTGTACAGTTGAAGAAAATTGTATTCACTTTTTAACTTGGTTTTATATTTAAAAATGATATTAAGTCTTTGATATCCAATTTTATTTCTTAGTTACTTAGTAATATTTTCCCATTAAAACATGTTTGGGAAACTTTGATAAAATATTTACAAGGGTTCATTAAAAAAATAAAAAACATGACATCCTAAAAGGACAAAGAGGAGGTCATTATGGGTTGGATATTCTCTAAAAGATTATCAAGATTTTACTTTGAAATGGGAAATGAAATTGTCCAATAGCCAAGCATTATTGTGCCTTTCTTCTTAAAGAGAACATGCAAATTTTTGTGTTATTTTCTTAATTTGAATATTATTTTTTATAAAGGTAAAATAGGCACTCGTAACTGGCTAGTTATAAAATCATCAAAGGGAAATGCAGAGTTCTGACTCATTTATTACTTTGTCTACTTTGTTTTGACCATTTTCAACCTGCCAAGTTATGTTCAGTAACTCAACTACTTCCATTCACCTGGTTGGGCCTTTCTTAATGCATTGGTTTTATACTTGACTAGCAAATGAGCAAGTGACTTTATTGATGATCATATATAAAAATGCAATTTTATAATGGAAATGATTTCATAAGCTATACAATAGTGCAGAACCATCTGGAAATAAAACATTGTGTCTGTTTTACCGGGTCTACTCTATTCCTTTATCATGAAATCAACATTTTATTAACATCAATTTGGAAGTATTTAAAAAAAGAACATCTTAAATATCGATACACTAAAATGTTGAAAACACCACTTTTGTGTAGTTGGAGAATATGTCCAGAACCAGTTCTCTAGTGCACAGTAGAGATAATAACAGATTTAAAATATTTCTACATACATGACATTTGAAGGTCTTCTTTCAGGAATAATTCCTTTGATGGAAAATAAAATTATTGCTCTTGGTGACTAATTTCCCATATTCATTCCATCAATCAGTGTTTTCTCCAATATGACTCTCCTGATACATATTAAGGTTAAAGTCATTAACAAAAGAAATGTAAGTTGAGAGTTCTGGTTGAAGTTCTCTTTCAATATATATCCTTTGATGTTTGATGAGGATGTTCTTTGGGAAGAAATCTTTTCTATTCAAGTAATTCTCTATAAGTTTCTTGATGCAAAATAAGGGCAGAATTCTGGCTGAAGAATTTTCCCCAATCATAACATTTATATACTTTTTCTTCAGCATAGTCTCAGATATGAAAAAAGAGTGAGGGCTTCAACTAGATTATTTTCCACAATATTTATACTCATATGGTTTTGTCCAGTTGTGAATTCCATAATGCATAAAGAGATTTATCTGGCTATAAGACTTCCCAACTTCATTATATTCAGATGGACTCCCACTTACATGAGTTCTCTGACACATAGTGAGGTGGGTGTTCTGTCTGAAAGATTTTTCATATTCAGAACTTTCATAAGGTTTCTCTCTGGTCTGAGTTATCTTATTTCTAATAATTCTACAGCCATGAAGAAAAAGCAATGCTTTTCCATAGTGACCACATGTGTACAGTGTGTCCTCAGTATGAGTTCTCTGATGGTAAAAGAAGTAGTAGAAGCAGCTAAAGGTTTTTCCACATAATTCCACATTCCTTACATCCATAGGTTCCTCAACAGTATGACTGACGTGATGTTAGTGTGATGAGAACTCCAGATGCATATTCTTTACATGATAGAGTTTCTTTTTTTTAAAATTTATACGAAGGGATATATTATGAGTAATGATATATTATCACTCTCATTTGTCGAGTTTGTGTCCTGTTTGAGGTATTGCAGATGAATAAGATGAATATTCTTTTTCTTTAGATCAAGAAATAATTGACATATAACATTAGTTTCAGGTCCACAACATAATGATTTGTTACTTGTATACACTGTGAAAGGATCATCACAATAAGTCTGGTTACCATTCATTATCATGCAAAGTCACAATATTTTTTCTTGAGATGAGAACATTTAGAGTTTACTCTTGGTAGCTTTTAAGTATGCAGTACAATATTATTGGCTGTAGTCTTCATTCTGCTCATTACTTTCGCTTGATTTGTTATTTTATAGCTGGAAGCTTATACCTTTGACCACCTTCATCATTTTGACCAACCTCTAATCCTCCTTCTTTCCTCTAGTAACCACCATTTTGTTCTCTGGTTCTATGAGTTTTGTTTTCTAGATTCCACATATAAGTGAAGTTATGTGGTATATGTCTTTCTCTGACTGATTTGTTTCATTTAGCATTATGCCCTCAATATCCATTTTGTCACAAATGGCAGTTTCTTATGGTTGTGTAGTATTCCAGTGTGTGTGTGTGTGTGTGTATGTGTATGTGTATGTGTATGTGTATGTGTATGTGTATGTGTATCACACCTTCTTTATTCATTAATCATTGATGAGCAATCACATTTTTTTCTATATTTTGGCTATTGTAAATAATGCTGCAATGAACATAGGTATACATATATCTTTTTGAATTAGGTTTTCTTTTTTTTCAGATAAATATCTAGTAGTGGAATTGCTCCATCATGTAGTTCTATTTTTGATTTTTTGAGGAACCTGCATACTGTTTTCCATACTGGATGCATCATTTTACATTCCCACAAATAGTGACTGGAGGTCCGATTTTCTCCATATCTTCACCAACTTGTTATTTCTTGTCTTTTTCATATTAACCATTCTCACAGCTGTGAGGTGGTATTTCATGGTGGGTTTCATTTGCTTATTCCTGATGATTAGTGATGTTTAGTATCTTTTCATGCACCTCTTGGCCATTTGTATGTCTTATTTGGAAAAATACCTGTTTAGATCTTATTCCTGTTTTTAAATTGGATTGTTATTTAGTTTATATACATTTTAAAAATTTATTGATTTTTAGAGAGAGATTTGCTGTTTTACTTATTTATGCATTCATTGGTTGATTCTTATATGTGCTCTAACTGGGGATCAAATCCAAAACCTTGGCATATTGGAACAACACTCCTACCAACCAAGCCACGTGGCCAGAGCGAGTTTTATGAATTCTTTATGTATATTGGATATTAAGCCCTTATCAGATATTTGATTTACAAAGATTTTCTCCTATTTTATAGGCTGCCTTTTTATTTTGTTGATGGTTTCCTTTGCTCTTAGTTTTATGTAATCCAATTTGTTTATTTTTTATTTTGTTGCCTTTGCTTTTGGAGTCAAAATAAAAAATTATCACCAAGACCAATGTCAAGGAGCTTGCCACCTGTGTTTTCATCTAGGAGTTTTATGGTTTCTAAGTTTACATTCAAATCTTTAATCTTTTTGAGTTAATTTTTATGCATTGTGTAAAATAGTAGACTAATATAATTATTTTGCATGTGGTAGTCCAGTTCTTCCAACACCATTAATTGGAGAGATTATCCTTTCCCCATTGTATATTCTGGTTGACTTTGTTGTAAATTATTAGACCATATATGTGTGGGTTTATTTCTGGAGTCTTTATTCTGTTTCACTGATATGTATATGTGTTTTTATTCTAATACCATATTGATTTGATTACTATAGCTTTGTACAATAGTTTGGAATCAGGGAGCATGCTGCTTCCAGCTTTGTTTTCATTTTTCAAGATTGTTTTGGCTATTTAGGGTCTTTTTGAGGTTTCATACACATTTTAGGATTGTTCTATTTCTGTGAGAAAAGTTATTGGAATTTTGATAGTGATTGTATTGAATATGTAGATTGCTTTGGGTAGTATGGACATTTTAACAATGTTAATTCTTCTAACCCACGAGCATAGACCATTATTCCATTTATTTGTGTCGACAATTTTTTCATCAACGTCTTACAGTTTTCAGCATACACTCTTTCAACTCCTTGGCTAAGTTTACTCTTTTAGATACAATCATAAGTGGTTTTGGTTTTTTATTTCTCTTTCTTGACAGTTTGGTGTTATTATAGACAACAAATTTTTATATATTGATTTTGTATCCTGCAGCTTTATTGAATTTGTTTGTTACTTCCAATAGTTTTTTTGGTGCAGTCTTTAGGGTTTTCTATATATAAAATTATGTCAGCTGCAAATGGTGACAGTTTTACTCCTTTTTCAATTTGGATGCTTTTTATTTCTTTTCTTACCTAACTGCTATAGCTAGGACTTCCAAAACTATGTTGAATAAAAGTGGTGTGAGCATTCTAGTCTTGTTTCTGATCATTGAGGAAAAGCTTTTAAGCTTTTCACCATTGAGCATGATGTTAGCTGAGGGCTTCATCATATGTGACCTGTTGAGATACGTTTACTTTATATGCACTTTATTGAGTTTTGATCATAAATGGATTGTGAATTTTGTCAAATGTGTTTTTCTGTATCTATTGATGTGATCTTGTGATTCTTATTCTTTCTTTTGTTAATATGGTGTATCACACTGATTGATTTGCAATATTTCACTCTACTTGTATCCCTGAAATAAATTCCACTTGATAGTGATCCACGACACCTTTATGGTATTGTTGAATTTGGTTTTCTATTATTTGTTGAGAATTTTTGCCTCTGTCTTCATCAGGGATCTTGGCCTATAATGTTATTTTTTTTACTTTTTTTGTGGTCTTGTCTCATTTTGTTATTAAGGTAACATTTGATTATGAAATGAGTTTGGAAGCATTCTTTCCTCTTCACGTTTTTGGAAAAGTTTGTGAAGACTAGGTATTAAATATTCTTTGAATGTTTGGTAGAATTCATTATTGAAGCCATCTATCTGATCCTGTGCTTTTGTTTGTTGGGAGATTTTAGATTACTTATTCAGTCTTCTTAATCATAATTGGTCTCTTGAGATCTACTCTTTCTTTTAAAAAAGTAATTCTTTATTGTTGAAAGTATTACAGATGTCACACTTTTTCCCCCATTGACCCCCTCCAGCCCACCACTGCCCCATTGTCTGTGTCGATGGGCCATGCATATATGCATACAAGGTCCCTGGTTGATTACCTCCCACCCGCCTTCCCTCCGAGATTCCACACTCTGTTCCATGCTTCCATGTTTCTACATCTACTCCGTTCATCAGTTTATATTGTTACTTAGATTCCACATATGAGGGAGATTATGAAATACCTGTCTTTTTCTGACTGACTTATTTCACTTAGCATGATACTCTCCAGGTCCCTCCATGCTGTCTCAAAGGGTAAGAGATTCTTCCTTTTTACTGCTGTACTTGGGCTGTTTACTGGGCACTTGGGCTGTTTTCAGATCTTAGCTGTTGTAAATTGTGCTGCTATGAACATAGGGGTGCATACATTCTTTCTGATTGGTATTTTGGGTTTCTTAGCATATATTCATAGAAGTGGGATCACTGAGTCAAATGGCAGTTCCATATTTAATTTTTTAAGGTAACTCCATACTTTTTTTCCATATAATGGCTGCACCAGTCTGCATTCCCACCAGCAGTGTACTAGGGTTCCCTTTTCTCTACATCCTCGCCAGCACTTGCCATTTGTTGATTTGTTGATGGTAGCCATTCTGACAAGTGTGAGGTGATACCTCATTGTCATTTTAATTTGCATCTCTCTGATGATCAGTGACTTTGAGCATTTTTTCATATGTCTCTTGGCCATCTGTATGTCCAGTTTGGAGAAGTGTCTATTTAGGTCCTATGCCCATTTTTTTAAAAATTGAATTGTTTGTCTTCTGTTAAGTTGTATGAGTTCCTTATATATTTTGGATATTAACCCCTTATTGGATGTATCATTGCCAAATATGTTCTCCCATACAGTGGGCTCCCTTTTTGTTTTGTTGACAGTTTCTTTTGCTGTGCAGAAGCTTTTTATTTTGATGTAGTCCCATGTGTTTATTTTCTCCTTAGTTTCTCTAGCCCTAGGAAATGTATCCGTAAGTAAACATATTGCTACGAGAGATATCTGAGATTTTGCTGCCTATGATTTCTTCTAGGATTTTTATGGCTTCATGACTTATATTTAAGTCTTTTATCCATTTTGAGTTTATTCTTGTGTATGGTGTAAGTTGGTGGTCTAGTTTAATTTTTTTTATCATGTATCTGTCCAATTTTCCCAACACCATTTATTGAAGAGACTGTCTTGACTCCATTGTATACTCTTGCTTCCTTTGTCAAATATTAATTGAGTGTAATGGCTCAGGTTGATTTCTGGGTTATCTATTCTGTTCCATTGGTCTATATGCCCGTTCTTATCCCAGTAGCAGGCTGTTTTAATTATGGTGGCTTTGTGGTATTGTGATTCTTCCAACTTTGTTCTTCTTTCTCAAGATTACTGTGGCTATTCAAATAGCATCATTTGTGGTTTCATATAAAATTTTTGAGTGTTTGTTCTAGATCTGTGAAGTATGCTGTTGGTATTTTATTAGGGATTGCATTTAATCTGTAGATTGCCTTGGGTAGTATGGATGTTCTAAAGATGTTGATTCTACCAATCCATGAACATGGTATATTTTTTCCACTTGTTTATATCTTCTTCTATCTCTTTTTTTCAATGTACTGTAGTTTTCCAAGCACAGGTCTTTTGTCTCCTTGGTTCAGTTTATTCCTAAGTATTTTAATTTTTTTGTTGCAATGGTAAATGGGATTGCTTGTTTAGTTTTTCCTTCTGAGAATTCATTATTGGTGTATAAAAAAGCCATCGATTTTTGGGTGTTGATTTTATATCCTGTTACATTGCCAATTTCATTTATTAAATCTACTATTTTTTTTCTTGGTTTTTTGGAGGAGTCTTTAGGGTTTTCTATGTACAATATTATGTCATCTGTGAATAATGAGAAATTTACTTCTTCCTTTCCAGTTTGGATGCCTTTTATTTCTTGTCTGATCATTGTGGCTAGGACTTTACTCTTTATAATTCACTAGAGGCCCAGTGCCAGAAATTCTTGCATGTGTAGAGTCCCTAGGCCAGGCCTGGAGATCAGGGCTGATCAGGTTCCCCACCTTCCCACCTCCCTACCTTCCTGCCTCCTCCTTCCCTCGCCACCTGCCCGTGCACTGCTACCACGCTGTTATTCCCCCCTTCCCCCCCCCCCTCCGCCTCCCACCTCCTCCTTCCCTTATTCCCTCAGCACCTGGCTGCTGCCACTGGTAGCCTGCCATGTTCCTCACTGCCCCCTGGTGGTTAGCGCATGTCATAGTGAGTGATCAAACTCCCAGTCCCCCGGTCAAACTCCCAAGGGGACACTTTGCATATTAGCCTTTTATATATATAGATTCTTGGAAGTTTTTGTTTCTAGGAATTTATCCATTTTTTTTCTAGGTTGTCAAACTTGGTATATAATTGTTCATAGTAGTTTCTTATGATCCTTTTTACTTTTGTGGTATCAGTTGTAACTTCATTTTTTATTTATTTGAGCTCCCTTTTTTTCCTGGTGAATTTAGCTGAAGGTTTGTCAATTTTAGCTTTTCAAAAAATCAGTTCTTAGATTCCTTTATCTTTTCTATTGATGTTTTAGTCTCTAATTTATTTCCACTTTGATCTGTGCTATTTCCTTTTATATACTAATTTGGGGCTTTGTTTGTTCTTCTTTTTCTGTATCCTTTAGGTGTAAATTTTGATTGCTTGTTTGAGATTTTTCTTGTTTTGGGAGGTAAACCTGTATCGCTATGAACTTTCCATAGATTTTGTTATGCTGTATTTGCCTTCACATTTGTCTCAAGGATTTAAAAAAAATTATTTAACCTTTGATATCTTTGTTAAACCATTGGTTATTCATTACATGTTGTTTAATCACCACATATTTGTGATATTTTTGTTTTCTGTTAATATTTGCTTTATATATAGTTAGGTGCTCTTATGTGGGTGCATAAATATTTATAAATATTATATTCTCTTATTGAGTTGATGACTTTATTATTATGTAATGCACTTTTTTAAAAAAAAATATTTTTAAAGTCTATTTTGTCTGATACAAATATAAATACTTGAGCTTTCTTTTGACTTCTATTGGTGTGGAATATCTTTTTCCATCCTTTTACTTTGTCTCTGTGTTCTTATACATGAAGCCAGTTTCTTGTAAGCAACATGTCTTGTATTTTTATCCAATTAGTCACTCCGTGTCTTTTGATTGCAGCATTTAGTCCATTTAATCATTTAAGATTATTACTGATAGTTATGTACTTATTGCCATTTGGGTAATTATTTCCTGGTTGTTTTGTAATTCCTCTCTTTTTTTCTTCTCTTGCTCTCTTCCTTTGTGGTTTGATGACAAATTTTTTTAAAAAAATTTATTGATTGATTGTTCTTTAGAGACAGAGAGGAAGGGAAGAGAGAGAAAAAGAGAGAGAGAGATTGAGATTGACGACTGGGAATCAAACCCACAACCTCAGGACTTCGCTTCTTTAGTGTTATGTTTAGAAACCCTTTTCATTATATTTTACATATCTGCTATAGGTTTTTGCTTCAGGGTTACCACAAGGCTCACATTTAACAGCATATATATGCACATATACACAGGGTGGGGCAAAGGTAGATTTATAGTTGTGAGTACATGAAACACAGAGTTTATTATATCATTATTGAATGTATTATTTTCCATATGAATAACTGTAAACCTTCTTTTGTCCTACTATATATATATATCAGTTCAAAGAAATGGTCATTTACATTAAGTAAATTATTTATCTCCATTTCATTAAGATTATTGTTGTTGTTGTTTTTTTCTTCTGAGGTTTTAACTAGCTCTTTTGTTTGGTACATATTCCTGAGTGCTAGAGACTCTGTTTCTATGTATTAGGCAAATGCTACTGTCCCAATCTTAGCGAAGTTGCCTTGTGTAGAAGACAGAGCTTGCCATTCACCCTGGCCCGAGCCCTTGGCTGTTTCTTGAACCTCTGTGATTGTCTCAGTAGCGGGATTCATTCCTGAGAGGCCCCAGTTGTGGAGGGTATGCCAAGATCTCGTGGTGTTCCAATTTCAGGCTGGTGGTTAGCCAGCTCCTCAGGCTGAGGTTTTGAAGTATGCCAATGCATACAGTTCTATGGGACCACAATTCGTAAACCCCACTGGATGGCACACCGGGCACGCTGGAGGTGTCCACTAAGTGACAGTTGCAAACATTCGACTCAAGGAGAGTGAAGAAGCTCCTGTCTGGGAAGCGCTGGTGCACTGCAGTGCAATGATGCTATCTCCCAGCATAGGTTCCTTAAGAGAATCTTCACGTCTCGGAATGTGTGGCAAGCCTGGATCCTCCCCCTCGGGCTGCCCAGGACAAGTGAACAGGCCTTTTGAAAACATTATGAGAGGACTTATGCTACATAATTTACAACATAATTCTGTACACTGTACTGCAGAGAACACTGGCATCAGTCTAGTGATAATTTGAGGCTTTGCCTTCTAATGGGACTGACACATTTAATTATTAAGGTAGTTTTGCTATGCCTATTGCCAGGCAATGCATATTTCAAATAGCCCAGTGATTCTGGATTTAACGTGTTTTAAATTGTCAGGATTCCTATAAGAATGCCTATATATATAAAAAATAGGTCATTAGGATAGGAAATTCAAGTCACCTCAGACAAAGCATCAGATGGCTTTAGGCACTGTATTTATCTACTCTTCTGCTCAAAACAGCTTCACAGAAGTTGTGTGTATTTCATAACCGAGGAAATGGTGATACCTCCATGATCATGCTTTTCCTCTTCTTCTTTTTCCTTTGTGGCTTTCTTTTGTCCTGTCCAGAAGAGGCATGACACAGAAAATACAGAGAGCAAACGGATATTAAGCCTACTGATAGTCAGGATCAGGGTGTTTTAAAGACCATTTAGGAACTATTTAATTGCATTTCCTCAATTCAGAGTGAAAACAAAGAGCACTGGAGAGGCTGAGGCCAGGGGTCACCCACCACTTAATAGTTGAATGTAGTGTTTTTCTTTCTTTTTTTTTTTGCCTCAGCACCCATTCCTTTATGTGTCCTGTTTTTGTACGCAAATTGGGCTGCAAGCAACACATCTATTTAAGCTATATAGATGACTAAAAAAATGTTTGTTTTATTGTTTTTTGGAAAATTTACTTTTGCCTTTTTCAAAAGCAAAATATGCAAACTATGGCATAAGAACATACTCTGGAGTATAGAGTAGCAGAGAAAACACCCAACAGTCTGCACTCTGAGCTTGGCCCTCAGCTGTGTCCCTCTGGATGGGGAGGTATGGAGTGCTGGGAGGGAAAGGTGAGAGTGAACTTGGCATCATACTAAGCAATAAAAGAGAGTTTTACTTCAAAAGCTCCTATTTATGTTGTAAGTTTCAATAATTAATATGGGCTTATTACTAATTTAGAAGAGGCAATCAGCCATGTCATTTAAGAAATTACTTGTTTTGCTTTAACATTTCAACTGCTCTCTTATTTGAATTGTTTCTGAAGTAAAATTTTATTTTCATACTAGCAAAAATATTTATTTACGTAAGAAGCAAACTGTATTTTGTGTCATGGACAGAATTCTGCATACAGCACTGTCTTTCTTATTCTTAGTGATGTGTTGTTTCAACTTGGCAACAGTATTTCAGGTTTGCCAAGGTCCAAGGTCAGCTAATACAATAATTGCTCAGAGATAAAGCGTTACCCGCTGACCTTGACTAAAGAAAGAGTCCATGCAGTTCCTTTTCAAACACTGAGCTCAATAAGTAAATAAATAGGAAAAATGTAAATCTTTTCATTGACAGTTTTGGAAATTCAATTTCTTATTCAGATTTACCAAATTTACTTGCTTTGACACTTTTCTGGTTCTATAAATTAGTGTATTGCAATTTTTGCAATGGTCTCTCTTTTTTGAAGCCAATTATTGTCAAAACACATAAACCTCAGGTTTCAAAGAGAGTAAGACTGTAGTCTTTGCTTGTACTTTATACCATTGCCTTATTTTTCTAATTAAGTAGTGAGGTATTGTTTTATATAAATAGAGGACTGTATTGACTTATAATTAATAGAACAAGTTGTAGGCATTATTATTCTAATAAAAATAATGATAGATGCTATGATCTAAATGTTTCTGTTCCCCCAAAATTTGTACGTTGAAATCCTAATCCCCAATGTGATGATACTGGAGGTTGGAGCCATTGGGGGTTTTATCAGTCATTAGTTTAGAGCCCTTGTGAATGACATTGATGGCCTTATAAAAGAGGCTCCAGAGCCCTAGTCCATTTGGCTCAATGAATAGAGCGTCTGCTTATGGACCAAAGTGTCCTGGATTTAATTCCAGTCAAGGGCATGTACCTTGGTTGCAGGCTCCTCCCTAGCCTTGGCCCCTGATTGGGGCTCCTCCTGCAGGAGGCAACCAATCGATGTGTTTCTCTCACATCAATGTTTCTCTCTGTCTTTCCCTCACTCTTCCACCCTCCCTAAAAATCAATGGAGAAATGTCTTCGGGTAAGGATTGACAAAACAAAATAAAAATAAAAAGAGGTTCCAGAGAGCTACCTTATACCTCCCATCATGCCCCACAGACAGCTGACTTCCGCCATGTAGGGAGAAGTCAATAGTCTGTGACCCAGGAGAGGACCTTCACCAGAACTCTGACTTAGCTCCCCAATCTTCCAGCCTCCAGAACTCTGAGAAACACATCTTTCTTGTTTATAAGTCACCCAGGCTGTGGTATTTTGTTCTAGCAGACTGAATTGACAGAGACAATATCGAGCTCTCTCGATTCTCTCACTTAGTGTAGCCTGCCACTGTTGACAAGGTTTCATGCACTTGCTTCGAAACTGGGCAGGGTTACAGATGAGGATCTGAGACATTCCTTAATGTAATTCGATCTTGTTCCCAGAAGATTTGTGGTGGCAACCTTGACCTCCCTGGAAGAATGCACCACTGTGTGATTGACCCAACTAGCACTTTTGTTCTTGGTTCTCCATGCATTTGAAAAGTAGAAGGCATGGCTGATTTTTTTGGTCTGGGGCAGTGGTCGGCAAACTCATTAGTCAACAGAGCCAAATATCAACAGTACAACAATTGAAATTTCTTTTGAGAGACAAATTTTTTAAACTTAAACTATATAGGTAGGTACATTGTTATTAACTTAATTAGGGTGCTCCTAAGCTGGCCTTTGCTAAAAACATCCTCAATCTGATTGAGGTACATTTGCTGAGGTCGACCCCTTCCAACTCTCGCATCCACACTCGTCTTGTATACTTGTTTCGTCTATCTCCTTTCCGAAAACCGACTTCTGCGCATGGGCCACGAAGTTTCAATCACACTGTACGTGTGCGCCTGCACATGGTATTTTGTGGAAGAGCCACACTCAAGGGGCCAAAGAGCCGCATGTGGTTCGCGAGCCACGGTTTGCTGACCACTGGTCTAGGGCATCTTCAAACGTACATAATAATGATGGTTTCTCATTGTGCTTGAATTGAATTTCTCATCATATTGCTGTTTACAAACTGGGCACTCAAATGATGTGTGTATTCTGAAGGCCTCTAGTGTACAAGCCTGCCTCTCTCACCTCTCTGAAATGCAGCCCCTGATACCCTAGCTCAGGGGTCCTCAAACTTTTTCAGGGGGCCAGTTCACTGTCCCTCAGACCGTTGCAGGGCCGGACTATAGTTAAAAAAAAAACAAACTATGAACAAATTCCTATGCACACTGCACGTATCTTATTTTGAATTAAAAAAACAAAACGGGAACAAATACAATATTTGTATTTGCATGTGGCCCGCAGGCCGTAGTTTGAGGACCCCTGCCCTAGCTATTTGACAATGTAAGGGAAGCTGTGTTTAACATCCCTTGTTTTCTCACAGGTAACACAGTGCAGTGAAATGGGATTTGAAGTTTGTAGCCAGGCAAACCTAGCTTTAAATACTGACTCCCCTAATTATGTTCATTATGTAACCACTCTTTGAGCTTCAGTTTTTAAATCTGGAAACTGAGGAATGAATATATATACCACACACACCAAATGGTATATATAATCACATAGATTGGTTTCAGTGTTAAATGATAGAGCAGTGTTTAGAAATGTTGATTAAAAAAAAAATCCTCACCAAAGATATGTTTATTGATTTTAGAGAAAATGGAAGGGAGAGGAGGGAGGCAGGGAGGGAAAGTAAGAGAGAGTGAGTGAGAAACATCAATTGGCTGCCTCCCATATGTGCCCTGACTGGGGATCAAACCCGCAACCTAGGTATGTGCCCTGACCAGGAATTGAACCCACAAACTTTTTGGTGTATGGGATAGTTCTCCAATCAATTGAGCCACTGGGACAGGGCTGGAAATAGTTATTTTTTTAAATATATTTTTATTGATTTTTTACAGAGAGGAAGGAGAGGGATAGAGAGTTAGAAATATCGATGAGGGAGAAACATCGATCAGCTTCCTCCTGTACACCCCCTACTGGGGATGTGCCCAAAACCAAGGTATAAGTCTTTGTCCGGAATTGACTGGGATCCTTCAGTCCACAGGCGAATGCTCTATCCACTGAGCCAAACTGGTTAGGACTGGAAATACTTATTTTTATTGATGGCAGTCAATAAAATGTTCTTGGCTTACCTACTGTTAATTATCTATATTATAAAAGACCAATGGCCATAACGCTATAACACTGTAATGACCAAATGACCAGTCACCAGGAGGTGCATTGATGGGTCTCGCGGCACAGTGGGTCTGGGATCCCGTGCGATTTCACGCACTGGGCCTCTAATCCTATCTAATAATAGACAAAGATTGAAATTAACCATATCTCTGCTACGCTTCTCATTGGCTAATCAGAGAGATATGCAAATTAACCACCAACAAAGATGGCGGCTGGCAGCCAGGCAACTGAAGCAAACAGGAGGCTTGCTTGCTACAGTGATGGAGGAAGCCAAGGTTCCCCCGCCTGCCGCGGCCGGGCTCTGAGCTCCAAAAGCAACAAAGTTGCAATTATAGGAGCTAAACAAACCCCAGATACCTGCTTTCAGCCAGCTGCGGCCTCGGAGCTGGAGCAGCAACAAAGTTTCAATTATAGAAGGTAAATAAATCCCAGAATAAAAAAAAAAAGAAAAAAAGGAGAGTCTGGGAGCTTCAGTTACCACAGGCTTGGCCAGCCTAAAAACCCTCAGCCCCTCATCCAGACTGGCCAGGCACCCCAGTGGGGACCCCCACCCTGAAGGGGGTGTGGCCAACTGCAAACAGCCATCGGCCCCTCACCCAGGCTGGCCAGGCACCAACCGGGACCCCCACCCTGATCTGGGACACCCTCCAGGGAACACCAGCCGGCCCCCACCCATGCACCAGGCCGCTCTCCTATATAGTAAAAGGGTAATATGCAAACTGACCCTAACAGCAGGAAGACTGGGAATGACTGGTCACTATGACATACACTGACCACCAGGGGGCAGATGCTCAATGAAGGAGCTGCCTTCTGGTGGTCAGTGAGCTCCCACATGGGGGAGCTCTGCTCAGCCACAAGCCAGGCTGATGGCTGCCAGTACAGCAGTGGTGGTGGGAGCCTCTCCTGCCTCCTCAGCAGTGCTAAGGATGTCCGACTGCAGCTTAGGTCTGCTCCCCGCTGGCAAGTGGACATCCCCCGAGGGCTGCCGGGCTGCCAGAGGGATGTCTGATTGTCATCTTAGGCCCAGTCCTCCGGGGAGCAGGCCTAAGCCAGCAGGTGGTCATTCCCCGAGGGGTCCCAGACTGCAAGAGGGCACAGGCTGGGCTGAGGGACCTCCCTCCCCCCACCCCGAGTGCACATATTTTTGTGCACCAGGCCTCTAGTATAAAATAAAACCAGAAGGACCTTTGTGAGTCACTGAATTTACCTTTCTCAATTAGTACTTAAATCACCCTACATGAATGCAATCTATCTGATTCTTAATGATATTGAGAGAGGAAAATCCGCAACCTTTTAGGCAGACTATTCTAGAACCTAACAGAACTCATAGTCAGGGATCTCTTTCTCATGGATAGCATCTCTGCTGCTGTTGAAATTTAACCTTATTTTTCCTTGCCCTATTCTGGGAGGAAATAGAGACTAGATCACTTTTATGTTTATTATGCTTAGAGTAACTCATAATACAAAAATTTAAATAATGACTGAATTACTCTTGAGGTTTTGTTTCTTTCTTCATAACCTAAAACCTTTGCCTGTAAGGAGGGTTCGGGGCTTCAGATATTCCTCCTAATTTTGATGTATGCATTTATTTCCTTGCTCTGTATTGTCCTTGGTGATTACCTGTGAGAAGCACTTTGTTTCAGAAACAGGGAACAGAGTGATAGGAGAGTTCTGAATGTTGCAATTTAACCCACTGTCCATGGGAGACGTCTGGAGGAGTTAGTCGAAATGCACATTTCAGAATGAAACATAATTCACTTTTTAGGTTTCCTTAGTTTAAAAAAAACAACTGGTGTTTATCATTTGCCCATTTACTTTTAACCTCACTGCCTTTTTCAGTGGTTTTTGTTTGCATTTAAGTACCTAAGATTTGAGCCTTTTATTCCTGGGTATGAAGGCCTCTTATGGAACATATAATATTAAGCCCTTGGAAAGTTATGGTAAGTTCTCGAGCTGTGGCTCTCATTTTGCTTTCTAAATGGTGGTTCTGCTTATGGTGGCATGAACTAGGGTGACTCTAAAATCCATCATCAAATTCATTTCTTTTGACCCGTAGGTTCACATGCACAGATTAACTGGCTGCTCTGCAGCTGTGTCCACATAGGGTTGGCTTCCTCAGAGGGCATTCACACCTGTTATTTTGTCAGAGTACTATTGTGGGTCTAAACCTTATTAAGTGAAAACTTCCAGGTCAGTGGAATTACTTGGTTAGCACTGCCTAGGGTTTTCCTGGTTAGGCCTGGGCTTGATTTTGTTTTGTTTTTAAATGTGAAGCTCAATTCACAGCATTACACAGACTCTCCAGAGCTTTTACATCTATATGTAACATGAATAAACATTCACACAGAGACACTCCCACCATTCAGACCAGAACTGACGCATATGCATATTTTAGTTGTGTGTAGGTTTTTCTTGAAAAATTTAGTTAATATTCTTGGTATGTTTGGGTTATTTCCTAGGCTAGTAAAAGCTTAGTTCACAAATAAGCATTCCCATAATGGTAGCTAACTCACTTCTAAATGTGGCACAACTTAGCAGACTGATGTAGCCATTTAATGAGGAAAATGATATGTCCCATTAAGTACAGCTTAATCATATGTCATTTTATATTGATAAAGTCATCCTTTGCACTTGTGAGAAAGCTCAGAAGAGGTACAGAATTCAGGTTTCATGAAAGTGTTAGTTACCTAGTTATCTATGTTCATTAATTAAACATATGTTTATGGTACACAGTAGGTGCTGTGACAATTTATTCTAAGATCTGTGGACCCCGAGAAAGAAGATGCTTACTAAGAAGGATTCATGGTAGCTAACTGGGCTCAAATTAATAACAAAACAAAAAAAAGACAAAAACACAAAACTGAGCCTAGCAGCCATTTCTACACAGGGGCCTCTCATGCAGATTGCACTTCAGGGAGAAGCCTGCCCTGAACTGCCTGCCCCTGCACGGAGGTGCCTGCCTGCACTGTGCTTCTGCCTTCTGAGCCAGCCCTTGGAAAGCAGTTCCTGGAATCCTATTTCAACTAATAGGACTGCGGTTTTCCCCATTCAGTTTGAACTGCCCTACTCCAACCAATCAGAAAGGCTCTATTCTGACCAATCAAGACAGTGCCTTTTGGACCAATCAAACTGCAAGGATTTGAAGTCCTATCTGCATGAAGATGGGCCAGTCTGGATCAGAGGCAGGGACTTCTATCTATATGAACCAGCTCCCGTCTGGCTTGGAGCACACACTTGACCTTCTACCAAAGACGGAAGACTGTTCCCCTGGCTAGCTGAAATACTGGCGATACCTTGCCAGAGTGAGGCAGAAGAGTCCAGCACAGTAAAAGCAGACTGGCAGGCAGCAGAACAGACCAGACAACCAGGAGCAGAGGGGAGCTGTCTAGCCTGAGAGGGACCCGGCCCCAAGGTTGCCTCACAGCCCTGCTGTGTCACAATTGAGCTGTTTTGCACTGAGTAGTTTTCTTCCTCACTGCACCCCAATTTGGGGACTCCTGTTGGTGTTGAATTGATGCCATCAACCATCAATTGACAGATGTAATATGAATCCCACCATTCGCTACAGGGGTGTATGATGTAATAGGAAATATAACAAACATAAAATATCTATTATAGAGAGTAGAAGACACTCAGTTCCACATACAGCTATAGAAGCTAAGAGTAGCAGGAAGAACTAATGTCCTATTTGGGGAATCACACTAGTTAGGGCAGCAAAGAATACAAGGACTGGAGCATCAGGAAATGGAATAATATGGGGAGATGTTCTAGCCAGAGAGAAAACTATAAGCCAAAACTTATATGCAGTAAGATTCACAGTTTAAATGGAAACTTTGGGAACTGTTTGTTTTGATCGGCAGTTGAGTAGTGGTGGCAAATAATGATAAAGCCTGATAGTAGAGGCTTTGAATGTCAAACTAAGGAGAACATTCCTTCCAATTGTAGAACCTTTGTTTAGCATCTTGGAGGTATTGAATAGATATATTCATCCCCCCCCCTCTGTCTCTGTCTCTCTCCCTCTCCCTGCACTCCCTATCCCCTCATTGCCTCTTGCCATCTTTAGATTGTCTGCTCCTCAAAGGTTTATCCTTAGTTTTTATATACTCAGCACTTACTGCAGATGATGCACCGGACTTTTATAGATGAATGTTGAATAATTAAGCCTGGATTTTACTCTGTAGATAGTAGAGAGGTCGGGCATGTTTTAGGATAGTATTTGGGGAGCTGAAATTTTGGAAATTACTCTTGGTATTATTGGATCAGAAGAAGCATTAAAAGGAGCTGATATTAGAGTTAGATTGTCAGAGGCTGTTTCCCTACTATGACATTGATTTATACATCTGGTACTTCAGGCTAATTACCTGGAAACTTCTCAATCCAATCGATTTCTAGGCCTTATACTTTGGAGATTATGATTTGTGGGATGGCGCCAAGGATCTGGATTTTGATTGTGATATTTTGCCAGGTCTGGGAACCACCAGCCTAAGTGAGATATAATGAGGGACTGACCTCATTTTTTGTGGAAGTTGAGGACTGGGATGCACTCAGGAAATGTTACAGAGAAATAGATGAGTAAACTTGGGAAAAAATTATTTCCAAATAGTAGGGAAGAATCAAAGTTGACATGGCTTTTAAACCTGAGGCCGAGAGGATGGTGATGTCTTCGCTGAAGCAGTGTGTTTACTGGTTGTTGACAGACATGATTAATTGCATGATAGAGAGGCTGAGGGACTGGCCGGAGTAGGAGGACATCCAGAAGCTCAGTCCAGCAGTTGCTTGGAAGTGAGGACAGGACAGAACAGGGGTTAACATGTTAAAAGTTGATTTTTATAAAAGCCTATAATAGTGATTAGGATGATGATGAAAATAGAAATATTACTAATCATTATAAAAATTACCATTATTTGGCAGCCCATTGCTAAGAAATTTACATACAGTATCTTGTATCATCTTTACAAAAACACTGGGAGAGCCACAGTTTACAGAAAAAGAATTGGGACTTTGAGAAGTTACTTTGCCTGTGATAAAAAAATCTAGTGAATGCGGAAGGTAGGTTTTGGTGACTCCAATGCCTGACTCACTACTCCAAGAAAATCTTTGTGCCTTAGGAACAAAACAATGGATAAAGATCAGCTACAGAATTTTTTTTACTTAGTTGAAAGAGAAAATGACAACTTGGAGAAAGAGGTTTTTTGTTGTTGTTGTTGTTGTTTTTTAGCTGCATCTAATATCTAATGCTTTAGAGAAGTACATTTGTTTCAGAACTTGGGAAAATCGACTGGCTTTGGCAGTTTTGGAGTTCATTGCCAACCTTTGCGATTAGAAGGTCAGTAAAGTGGAGACAGAAGGAGACAAGTAACAAGATAGAAGTTTGTCTGTAGAGACAATGAGAGGTTGAATGTAGTAGCAGCTCTATCAGCAAGTAGTTATGGAAAAGAAAGAAAAAAAGCCTTTCTCTGAAATTTTAGGGTGAACATGTCTGTACACTTTTAAAATGCAGAAATAGACTTGGTAGAGTCTGTTTGTTATGTAACTCTAAAAGTGGTATTGAAATTGCCTTTTATTCAGGTGGCTGGCTTCGAAGGGTGAGAAAAACAATTGGAGAAAATGGCAAATGTAGATGGTTGGGTGGGTAATGATGTGCCTTTGTCTCTTTTATACTCTGGTGAGTATGAAGAAAACATGATGGATATTAGGAGGCAAAAGAATGCAGATCTTCTAAGCCTCTCAGTTCCAGAGAATAGAGTGTGACTGTGGTAGCAAAATAATCGTAAGCACACAATTACCTACAGAGCCACAGACAGAAGCTGAATTGTGACTGTATCCTAGCGATGCCTTAACTAGAAAAAAATGTTAAAAATGAGCTGTTTACTTACCCTCAGAGCTGGACATTCATCCCAGATTTCATCTTGTATTTTGTTCTAAATATTACCTTTTTAATACTATTTTTTTTCATTTTTATTGAAATATAATTAACATACCATAAAATTCACCTTTTACATGTAAAATACAGTAGTTTTAGAATATTTGCAAGATTGTGGAACCATCACCACTATCTAATTTTAGACCTTTTTTCTAATCCCAAAAAGAGAGCCCCATACTCATTCACAATCACTCTGCATTCCCCTCTCCTGCCAGCCCCACTGCCTGCATAGTGTTTCCATATATTTGCCTATTCTAGACATTTTTATATAAAGGGAATTATACAATATGTGACCTCTTGTGTCTGGTTCCATTACCTTACCATACTGTTTAAATGCTCATTCATGTTGTAGCGTTTATCAGCATTTCATTTTTTTTATGGCTGAATAATATTCTATTCCGTGGATATAGCACACTTTATCCATTGTTCAGTTGATGGACATTGGGCTGTTTCCACTTTGTTATTATTATTAGTAATGCGGCTGTGAATATTAGTGTACAAATAATTTTGTGAACATATGCTTTTAGTTCTCTTGAATATGTATGTTTATACCTAGGAGTAGAATTTTGGTTAGATGATAATTCTATGTTTAATTTTTGAACAACTACCAAACTATCTTAAAGACAGTGTACCATTTTACATTCCTTCCACCAGTGTATGAAGGTTCCAGTTTTTCCACATCCTTGCTAACACCTGTTACCTTCCCTCTTTGTGACTAGAGCCATCCTAGTGAGTGTGAAGAGGTATCTCATTTTGGTTTTGATTTGCATTTCTCTACAGACTAATGATATTGAGCACCTTTCATGTACTTATTAGCAATTACATGTTTTCTTTGGAGAATGTCTATTCACATAAATCTTTTGCCCATCTTTAATTGAGCTATTTTTTGTTATTGAGTTCTAATAGTTCTTTAGATTTATTTGATAATAGACTTTATCATATGAAAATATTTGCAAATTTTTCCTTCAATTCTGTCTTTTTACTTTTTGGTGTTATCATTTGAAGCACAGATGTTTAATTTTTTCTTTGTTTGATTATCCTTTTGGTGTCCTATCTAAGAAACAATAGTCTAGTCCAAAATCATAAAGATTTACATCTATGTTTTTTCCCCAAGAGGTTCATAGTTTTAATGTTATATTTAAACCTTTGATCCATTTTAGTTAATTTTATATTTGTTGTGAGATAGGGTCTAACTGTATTCTTTGCCATGTGGACTTCCAGCTGTTTCAGTGCTTTTTGTCTGCAAAAGTCAATTGACCATAAACATAAGGGCCTTTCTTAACTCTCAATTCTATTTCATCAATCAATATGTCTATCTGCATACCAATACCACATTATTTGATTGCAGTGGTTTTGTAGTTTGTATTGAAATAATTTTACCTTTTAATATTAGCTACTGTAGCATTTATGAATCCAATTTAAAGTTGGTGTTTTTGAATAATATAATAAAGTAGAATTATCTGCTAATTTATGTTCTTGGTCACCTAGGCTGAAAAGTTGATTTTTTTAAGTCTCCCTGGCTGAAAGTTTGATGGGGCTTTGCAGTCTCTGATTTATCTGAATGAAGACAGGGGAAAAGAGCCTACCTGGATATTAATAGTCTAGATATTAATGATTATGATCATAGAAAATCTAGAAAAAATAAAGCATTAGTCAGGATTTCACATCTATCATTTGAATATGATTTGTACTATAACTGTACTTAACATTTTTGGTTTCCTTTTGGACACACATATATAACATGAAAAGAAAAGCTTTGCTGCACTCATATAATCATGTGCATGTGGAACGTGCTGTTGAGCAGCATGTCACTTTCCTTTTATTAATTTGAAAGAGTACATCTAGATAAATTGCAGATGGATATTAAAACTGGAGTCCTCGCCCTGACTAGTTTGGCTCAGTGGATAGAGCGTCAGCCTGCAGACTCAAGGGTCCCAGGTTCGATTTCAGTCAGGGGCATGTACCTTGGTTGCGGGCACATACCCAGTAGGGAGTGTGCAGGAGGCAGCTGATCGATGTTTCTCTCTCTTCGATGTTTCTAACTCTCCATCCTTCTCCCTTCCTCTCTGTAAAAAATCAATAAAATATATTTTGAAAAAAACAACAAAAAACCTCATTTGATGCTAGAATTGTGTTGCGTCTGTGTACTAATGAACTTATATTATTGAACTTATTTTCTAAGACATGAATGTGAGTAACAAATATGCAAACAACATATGCACTCACCTACCAATAATATATTTATTCATGGCATAGTACATCGAGTATGATGAGCGAAGTGCAAATCCAGCTGACATGACCAAGTATGTGATTCGTCATATTTTGAAGACATTGTTTGTCATGTATTTGGAAAAAAATTCATCTAATAATAGGATCTCTATATTTTTTTCCTTCTCTCAGTATTGTTTTCTTTTATGAATGTGTACATCACACACACACACACAAAATGTATTCATTATTCTTGTATACTTTATGACTGGATTCAGAGTTGTTTGGTTTGGATAGACACCCACTAAGCTTTTAGTAATAACATGCCCTTTGTCTCTTTAGGACAAAAAATGATTTTTTTAAAACTAAAAGTTGTATTGTACACATAATGGTCAAGACCATACACTACAGTTAATTGGTTGTTTTTGAAAATTTATTGTGTATGGAAAGGTGTAGTTATTCTTTCTCTTAAAATCATTGTTCGTCTCCAATGGGTGTGGTCTATAATCCATGTGTAGGGATTGGGAGAGGGTCCATATTTGGTCAAAACAACCTTATTTTACTCCATGAGGAAAGGAGGAATATAAAATTTGACACTAATTATGTAAATAGTTATTTATACATATAATATATGAATTTTTGTTTTAAAATCCTGTGCAAAATGTGAACATGTCTTTGAGTCACATATTGTCCTTTATTCCAACTCATCATTATGCTATGTGGAACTCCGCAAGTACGGAGCAACATGTACTTAGTTCTCATTCATTTGAAACAGCATGATTTGCTAAATTACACATTGGTCATTCAAAGTCAGCATATCAGATGCAGTCAGAGGCTGGGTTGAATGGTGTGTTTCTGCTCCCAGCTTATAGCATGGCCAGTGTTCCTTCCATCATCACAATGGAGACCATCTCCTGGAGGCATTCCTGGAGCACAGTCTGATGAGACTGCACAGATGGTGATGATGCAAGAGGCATTTCTTTCCCTCCACCCCAGTTTGGTCCTGCTACGTATAGATTTATATATAAATCACCCACTTTGAACCATCACCCAAAATAGGAATGCAGCTACCCTTGTTATAAGGAGGATATAAAATATGCAAGCTGAGCCAATGTTATAAAAATATCCTATTAGATTTCATTTTATTGTTTTTATGATGTCATTTTGAACTGTTTTTCAAAATGGGAATCTCAGGTTCTAACTCTGTGCTACTTAAACAGACCATAATATAACATGTATGCTGGTGGAAGCCAGTCTCCAAAAGGTGAATTAACTCTAGTGACTGCTCCCTGACACATTTTAATAGAGCTTCCTTAAAAGACAGACAGAATATTTTTAGCTGGGAGAGGTGAATATGAATGTGTAAGTTCCTCTATTTTTAAATGGAGGAACTTACACATTCTTAGCTTATTTTAGAAATGCTACTCTGTGGACCATGCATATTTGCATTGATTTTCATGGGACAAAAGTGAAGTTAATTCACACTTCACCACAGTAGTCTAGTTTCCAACACTTTTTATTACACCATTTTTAAAAAGGGTGAGCTTAGGCTTTTTTCTCAAATGTGCCTGAATTTGGCCTAATATGTGGGGCAACAGGTAGAAAGAGCACCCCGAAAAAGCATCTCCTGGATACTTTTGCATTCCTTAGAATTTTTTTCTTCTTTTACTCTGGAGTTCAAACATTATCACTTTATTATGTTAATACTAGGGACCCAGTGCATGAATTCATGCACAGGTGGGGTCCCTTAGCCTGGCTGGTGATCGGGGCTGATTGGGGCTCTCATCCAGTCTCAATCGGGGTTGATCGGGGCAGGCCGGGCCAGGGGAGGGACCGTGGGAAGTTGGCCGGCTGTGGGAGGTTGGCTGTGGGAACTCACTGACCACCAGGGGGAAGCTCCTGAATTGAGCGTCTGCCCCCTGTTGGTCAGTGTGCATCATAGTGACTGGTTGACCTGTCGTTTGGTTGACCAGACTTAACGGTCGATTAGGCTTTTATATATATAGATAGTGATATTAACAGCTATTAGTTTATAGGTGTTTCCATGTCTTGATGTATTTTTTTTCACTTGAGCTGTTTAAATCAAGCATTATTTTATTATTTACTTTTCATTTTTTATTTTCTGCCTCTCCCACTAAAATAGTAAACTCTATAAAGTCAGGGACTTGTGGTCATCAAAAAGAACTTGGCAGATATACTAAAATGTAAACATTTGTCTTGTGAGCAATGGGGGACAGTAAGGATTTAAGTAGGGGAAGGAACTGATCAGATTCACATGTTTAAAATACAGATGGGGTTTGGAGAAGGATCTTGGTGGCCTGCTGGGGGAGCATGTCTGGAGGCAGGGGGAGGACTTGGAAAGCTAAGAGATGATGGTGGCCTGATTTAAGTGGTAGCTTGGAAAGTCATGGACGAATCTAAACAATATGAAAGTGGTAGAATTATGGGAGTTGGTGCATTACGATGTAAGTGATGCTTGTGAAAGGAGGAATCAGCTGGTGGATACATGTATGAGGAGAAACACACCTTTTTAAAGAGAAAACACAATGGGTTAAATTAGTTAAATAAGTGTCTGAAGTCTGTCAAAAAGAAATATCAAGTAGATTATTGGAAATCAGAATCTAGAACTCAGGGGAGAGGTCTGTGCTGGAAATAACAGAATTTATCAGAGCATATATTGATGGCTATGGACAGAGATTTTCCAGAAAAAAAATATTAAGAGAAGACTGGAAGACTGAGTGGAGCGCGAGGATTTGTGACATTTACGGAATAAATAGATGAAATAGAGCCCAAGAAGACAAAATGAGGAGAAGCCAGAGAGGTAGGTAGAGAACCAGGCGAGTGGGGTGCTGTGAGAAGAGCATTTTGGGAAGTTTGTGGCCAACAGCATCAGGTGATGCACAGGAAGCAAGGAGAAGGAAAAATCTATCAGACTTTTATTGAAGCAGCATTTACCAGGGGTCTGTTGTGTGAATGTGGTCTTCAAAAAGTCCCAGTTAATGCTAGCCACCAGCCATCAAAATATGTCATAAAAAAATCTCATTATAGTTAATTCCTGATAATCTAATACAGGTTTTGCCTTCTGACCATTTCTATCTTGTGACATAGAAACCCACACATGAAACCTATATGTTCATGTTGACCAATGTCACCCCAATCAATTTAATAAATAAAATTAAAAAAGAATTGAAAGTGCAAAGAAAGACTTGTCCCAATTTGCAAGGGAAAAAAAGATAAGTGAAGGACCATCTTTTTTCTTATTCAGGTCCAAATACACAATTCACAGCAAGAGCATATTCATTCCTATGAAGAATAGTTTCATTAAGAGAAAAATGAAAATTTTCATAACGTTACTAACCAGAGTGGTTCTCCACTTTTATTTTCAGGGAAGCCAATCTGCTGTTTATTGAAATTGTACCTCAACATGCAGAGACCCAAAAGATGAAATGCTGACACACTTAAATGATTTCTTTTATTTCACTTTCTTGATGTTGGCTGTGCACAGACAGGCAGTCAGTCGTATGAGAGAGATATGATGGTTTGGATGAAAGAGAACAGAATATTTTGGCATGAAATGATGAGAAAATAACAGGAAAAACTGTAGGAAAAATGAAAATCCAATTCTAGTATTATTTTGTTCTCTTTCGTTTGATACTCTGTACAGTGCATACCTGCCCCTTGTGATGAAGTGAAATACTTGTTACCTTGTATTTGAAAACTGAATTCTACTTTAACTTCTTGCCATTAGAACATCTTCTGTACTTAAAGTTCTTATAAAAATGACATGTTAAAAACAGAAGTAGCAGCTTTATGATTTGTTCTAAAAATACATGATAAAATTCGAAATGCTCAACAAGGACACGAATCTAAACAAAAAGAAGACACTAGACCCAACAAATACACATTTGGATAAATATATAGGAAAGACATAACAAATTTCCTAAAGTAGCTACTTTTTAAACTAAAGTCGAGGACAAGAAAACTCAGTTGGAAAAGAAAACTTATTTGGCTAAAGTATCTTGACAATTTAAAGATCTTTGCGATTCCATGAGGCCAAATTTATGAAGTCCTACTGCTCCTTCCTTTTTTGAAGTTATCATTTGTCACCCATTCTCTTTGCCGAATGGATTTCTTCTCTTCTCTAAAAGATGGAATTTTCCTTGATTTTCTTATAAACCTTAATCTGGCAATTGTAGGTATTTTACGGCATTTTAAATCTGTGTCCACACTTACTGGATATATGGTTAAGTGTGACGAAAGCATGCTAGTCTACTTGACTTTACCTGGGCAGGCCTTTCAGTTTCACATTCTGTTCCATTGCTCAAGCAGGAAGGCCTTTCTTCCTCAACTACCTTCACCTTCTCATTTCCACGTGGCCAAAAAGGAAAGGACCAGCTCAGCTGTTCTTGCCCCTATTAGCCTTCACCTTTCATCCCAGTCAAGTAGAGGCAGAGTTTTGGAGAATCCCTGAAGCCTTTGGCTGTTCCTTATGGGAATGCCACGGCCATGGCAGGTGAGACACGGCTCCATGTATTTCACAACACAGCATCCTGGGAAGAAGTCAGAATCCGGCCATGACTCTTCAACTCCCAATGGTTAGGCTTTGAGGGGCAGTACAAACTGGAGTCTCTAACTGTGGACGGAACTGTGGCTTATAATGACTAGTTAATTTGCAGTTGAGAGGGACAGCCCCTGAAAAGTTCACTGATCCAGAGAAGACTGGACTGTTCTTAGAAGATGCCTGCAGACGTTGTGGGTCAGGCGTTACAGACCCTGACCTCAGAGAAGACACCAGATCTTCTTTCTTTTCAGACATCATATTAACACTTGTTATACTATCCCACTTATGTATAGTAGGTTGGTCAATTCTTAGCGCACCTTATAAATTGTCTTCATAGTCATGTTCTTGTCCTAGTCTTCTTTGTGTCTGTTCCTCAATATAATGCCTGGCTCATCATAAGTGCTAAATAAGTATTTGTTTCATTTATTAACTGTTGAACCCATTTTATAGTAAGACATACTGACATTTCTAATTTTATACCAAAAATTCATTCATTTAATCACTTATTTTTAAAACGGCTTTCTATGTCTTGAGAAATAATGCAGAAAGCAAAATTATTGCTTATTTTACCATCTCATGCAGTGGTTCTCAACCTGTAGGTCTCGACCCCTTTGGGGGTCAAATGACCCTTTCACAGGGGTCGCCTAAGACCATCGGAAAACACATATATAATTACATATTGTTTTTGTGATTCATCACTATGCTTTAATTATGTTCAATTTGTAACAATGAAAATACATCCTGCATATCAGATATTTACATTATGATTCATAACAGTAGCAAAATTACAGTTATGAAGTAGCAACGAAACTAATTTTATGGTTGGGGGACACCACAACATGAGGAACTGTATTAAAGGGTCGCGGCATTAGGAAGGTTGAGAACCACAGATCTAGAGGAAAAGGAAAACAGTAAGGGATTGCCACAGTTGTGTTGGGTCTGTTGGAAGGTTTATGCACAGTGCATTATGGGGGCCCTTATGGGAATAGCGACTCTCCAAGCGGTTAAGGAGTCGATTTCAGCTAAGTTGACGAATGAGCAGGGGTCTGCCTGGAAGGTCGTGGGTATGAATGCATGTGAATGTGGCGGAAATGGTGCAGTAGGTGAATGTACTGGGGACTGAGAAAAGGTAGGAGCGAGCAAAGGCAGAGCAGGGTCAGATCCTGGCAGCATGCCATACTAACGAATATGAGAAGTACTGAAGGATTTATGAAGGGGCTCAAGTGCATTTTTTTTGTTCTTCTCTGCTTCATCTTTCACCTAATTTTTGATGTGCCATCTCATGTGCCCTTCTAGGAAACTATTAGGTCTTAGAACATTAAGCCATCCAGGAATTGATGGAGGACTTGATACCCTTGCCACTTCATGGTTGGGTCTGCGCTGGAAACTCCACTTCTCTATTCAATATCTCTTTTGGCAGATTTAAATTCAGTATCCCTTAGCCTGAAGCAACAGACATACACTGAGACTTCTTTTTTAATCTATTAATATAAAACATAATTACTTCTCATTCCAAAGCTCTTTCAGATTTGAACATAGTGATATTTATTGTGGGACTACCTAGGCCATAAGTTTTAAAAACACATTTTATTACCTTCTAAATTAAGACAGCTGAACTAAAATGTGACGATGGCTTATAATGACTAGTTAAATTGCAGTAATGTCCTCCTCAACACAGTAAATTGAAATCATTATGTACCATCCTCACATTATAACAGAATTACCTTATAAGGCTTAGAGATTTTATTCTACATCCTGACTCATAAAAGTGTTCAACCAGGGCTTTCATGTAATGAATAAATTTATATTTAAATGTTAATGATATCGCTATTTATAATTAAGGACAAAACTTCAGGGTTTTCACAGTCATCCTTTTCTCCTGGAATCTAAAGAAAGGTAGATTTACTTCAACATTCATTGGTATTCTGATATTTTATTCTTCATGAAATTTTAATGATCCAGAATAATATATGAAATCTTGCTATATCGGTTTCAAGTTATGCTAGATGGATGTTGCAATGACACAGAGCATATAGATGTCCGTTCTAATCTATTATTTCTTGAGGGTCTTCAGGAAAATATTTCAGTCACTATCTTCAGTGCATCGATTCAATATTTTATTCCCCTAGTAGTTGGTTTTTCTTCTGATGAGATAACTAGTATCTCTTAAGCATCCTCTGGGTAAGGTCTTAGTATCACAATCCCAGGTGTTTAGCACCCAGAAATAATTTTTCCTTTACACATTTCAAAGATATGTGATGAAATATCCTTGTTGGAGCCTTTGTAAACATGAAAAAGAATTTTTAAAAATAAATAATTGCTGTTTAAAATTGTATCATCCAACTTGGATAATTCAGAACCTGGATGAAATTTACTGATTGCCACCTGTCAGCATAGAAGAGTATGACAGTATTTGTAGACCCCACTGGAAATACTTCAGGTGTTAGATGTAGAATTCAGACCACTTTTATTATTGAAAAGGTGAGAAGTTTTGACAGTAAATTTCATTGGTAGCAAGTTCATTGAAGTACACTTCAGAATGCTAATTAGATATAAATATGTAAAATGATAATGGTTCACTATATGTTTAATAAGTGAAAAAAAGATATAGAGATAATAGTGGATTAAATTTGAACATGAATTAGTCAACTCTTTTCTCTTGCATAAAATGTGTAACTGGTATATGAAGTACAAGCAGAATTACAAGGAAAATGAAACAAGATAATGCTTCCCTCAGGAGGCCAATGAACTAAAGAAAAAAAAAGAAATGTAAATGATCCTAGCTATAAAATATTGTTCTCATTCATACTCAGAGGTAATTTGCCTACTGTTGAGTGCCTCTGTGTGACTGGTTGAAAGGACCAAATGTTACATGATTTTGCACTATTGTGTATTGGCACTGATAACAACCCAGTTCACTCTCTTCTGAGCTATCTTCCTGATGAATAGCATGGGAAACTATGGGACATAAATCATTAGAAGCACTTGACCCTAGAGGATTATGCATCATCATATGCTACTTGATTTTTTGGCTTAAATTATTTCCACATTTTAAAAGACATTGGACCTGCTTTTTTTATTTTCTTTTGGAATTGTCAGTAATAGAGGTCTCACCTTGGAAATTATATCTTGTAGCCATGCAAGCTTTAAACATTTAATTGTCTCCGGCTCCCCACACTCCCACCCTTATTAACCTATTCAGTCTGTTACACGGAATTTTAATTTCAGAACTGAAAAGGAACCTTGGAGGTCAAATAGTTCAATTTCACCCTGAGATAGGAATCCCCGTTACAAGGTCTGTGATGAATATCCAGACTGTGTTTCCAATACCTGATAATTTACTAAGGCCTTCCAAATCTTCCTTCCTGATATTTTGCCTGTCCCTTTCTTTTTGCCCTTTCAACTTTTAACCTGATTTTGATCATCATCATGCCTGATGTCTACAAATAGCCTTTGAACTGATCTTTCTCCTCTTCTGTTTTCCTTTCCTAGAATATCTTTACACCGCCGTTTGAATAAAATTCCTAAAACACTTTACTTTGATCATATTGCTACCTGACTCAGAAACCTTCAGTCATGCCCTGTAGCCTGCAGGATAAATTTGGAACTCATTAACTTGAAATAATCTGGCCCTGACAAAAATTTCTGCTTTACTTCACCGCTTTCAGCTTCCGCAGCCCACCCTTTGAGCTTAGTTGGTCTACTCACTTTGAACGACACTATTGTTCTTGTTGCTGTTTCCCTCGCCTCTTCTCCTTCACTTCTACCCTCTTCAGGACTACCTATACTTAAAAAAATGTTTAAATTAAATGTATTGGGGTGACATTCGTTAATAAAACTATATAGGTTTCAAGTGTACAATTCTATAATACATCATCTGTATATTGCATTGTGTGTTTCCCACCCAAAGTCACATCTTCCATCTCTCTCTCTCAATTCATTTACATTACTTTTTTTTTCCATTAGTTCATTGGCCTCCTGAGGGAAGCATTATTGTTGTTGTTGTTGTTGATTTCAGAGAGGAAGGGAGAGGGAGAGATAGATAGAAACATCAATGATCAGAGAGAATCATTGATCAGCTGCCTCCCACACACCCGCTACTGGGGATTTAGCCCGCAACCCCAGGCATGTGCCTCGACCGGGAATCGAACCGCAACCTCCTGGTTCATAGGTTGACGCTCAACCACTGAGCCACACCTGCTGGGCCATCACCATATATTTGACCACCTTTACTTTTTATTGCCTCCCCACCTGCCTTTCCCTCTGGTAACCATCATACCGCTGTCTGTGTCTATGAGTTTTTGTTTATTTTGTTTATTCATTTGTTGCTTTCAGTTTTATATCCCACATGAGTAAAGTAATATGGTTCTTCACTTTTTGCATCTGATTTATTTCACTGAGAATGATATTCTCAAGATCCATCCATGTTGTCACAAATGGCAGTATTTCATTTATTCTTGTGTCTGAGGAGTATATCATTGTATAGATGTACCACAACTTTTTAAAAAAGTATATTTTTGTTGATTGTTAGAAATGAAGGGAGAGGGAGAGAGAGATAGAAACATCAATGATGCGAGAATCATTGCTTGGCTGCCTCCTGCATGCCCCCCATTAGGGATCGAGCCTGCAACCTGGGCATGTGCCCACCTGGGAATCTAACTGTGACCTCCTAGTTTATAGGTCGACACTCAATCACTGAGCCACTTGGCTGGGCCATTTACCACATCTTCGTTATCCAATCATTTGTGGAAGGACACTTTGGTTGTGTCCCTGTCTTGGCTCCTGTAATTAATACTGCAGTGAACATATCTTTACAAATAAATGTTTTCAATTTTTTTTCGGTAGATACACAGAAGAGGGATTGCTGGGCCATATGGTAACTCTACTCTTAATTTTTTGAGGAACCCTGATACTGTTTTCCATGGCTGTACCAGTTCACATTCCCACCAGCAGTATATGAGGGTTCTTTTTTCTCCACAATCTCTCCAACACTTGTTATTTCTTGTCTTGTTGATAATAGTATCCTAACAGGGGTGAGGTGGTTTCTCATTGTAGTTTTGATTTGCATTTCCTTAATTGCTAGAGAGGTTGATCATCTTTTCATTATCTGGTGACCATTTGTATGTCTTCTTGGGAGAGGTGTCTGGTTATGTCCTCTGCACATTTTTAAACTGGATTTTTTGGGGGGTGTTAGGTTGTCTGAGTTCTTTATAGACCACTTTTTAGAGCCCTTGTTGGAGCTGTGATTTGCAAATTTTAAGACCCAAGTCAATCCTTCTCTTCGGTAGCTCCCTCCCAACCACTGCCGTGCAAGGGTGCCCATTTTCAGCCTCTTTCATTTGGTGCTTAATCATGAGCTAACTTGTGACAGCTCTCATATTGTTATATTGAACTGTAATTTTTCTTTTGTATTGATGTTTAATTTTTCACATTTTTAAACTTGGCTTTCTTCCAGATTTATTTTATGAGATGATATGGTGTAGAGCAGATGGTTTTTAAACTCTATTCCACCAAACCTAAGGGATTCCTAAAAATCCCAATGGGGCAGGAAGTGAGCAGACTGGGACATGTGGTTCCCACCAGCTTCAACCTGAACATCGCTGCTTTGATATGTTTTTATGCCAAACTTCTGCATTTGATTACTTTTTAGAAAAGCTTTGAGACTAAAGATATTTGAAAACTATGGATGTGGATAGGAGCCCAGACTTGGGATAAAGAGACTGGGTTTTAACCCATACCTGTTCTCTGTATTAATTCCCTCGTTTAAAGAATTATATGGTCAATATATATCGCCTTATATCCCTTCCACTGTAAAAGTCTCTGATGTAAGAAAAGGAGCTTCATTGAAATAGTGACACTTTATTAATTTTTAGTTAAAGTTTATGGAAAGGTTATTTATTTAGGCAGTTCTATTATGAAGTTGCTTACAGTTTTTAGTTGCTGTTATGGCCAGAATGTTTCACATATGGCATATTAATTAAATGATAATTAAATGTGAAAAAGGTAAATTATGTTTTACTTTCCTTTTGATCAAACCATACATGGCTTTTGTTTGCCTATTGTTCCTCGGGGCTACTGTAAACTTCTCATTATCATCAGACCAGCAAAACCTTCCGTAAACTTTAAAACACTAAGAAAATTATCTCCAGTCCCTACAGAATTTAAAAACAAAATGACTGTTGGGTATATAAGCAGTTTAAAGACATGAAGACTAAATCTGTATAAAACCATGGAATGTCATTCCTTATCAAAGTTTTTCCAATATCCTTTTCAAAGTAGGAGGCCCCTGTAAAGATAGGTGCTGTGCTTGTGTAAAGCAGACAAGAGATATCTTGCTTATTTTACTTGTCCTTAACCTCAGATGTGCAAATATTTAAGGACATCAGTAGTTGGCATCAACAGAGCATTCGGTTTGAAAAATGGAGGAATTTAAAGCCTGACATATACCTCAGCTGAAGACTGCGAGGAAGTGACAACTTGACCAAAAAATGTACCCATAGTGAAATAGATCAAAGCATGCACATCAGTGGATACCAGCAGCAGGTTTTTTTTTTAGCAAGTTTCAGCCACACACCAGGGTCTGCAGACAAGGGACAAAGATTTTCATCAAGTTAAACAAAGAATCAAGACTTTTCTAATTCCTCTTTAAACTTCTATTTTAAGAAATGAGACAGAAACTATGAACACAGTAAGATATTAGAATAGCAAGTCTTCTGTGTACAACTTTAGCATAAGATGTTTAAATTGGTCATGAAGAATAGTATCCTTCACATCACACCGAAAAAGGGCCCGTGTTTTCCCTGTTGAGAGTAGTATGAATTGGTGTTATAAGTGCTTCCGCTGCTGGTGCAGGCATTTGTTACAGCAGCATCCCACCAGGAATTTTTGGGCGTCTCTTAAGCAGTGTGGATCGCCTTGAAATTCAAATAAATATCCTTGCTGCTCACCATTTGCACTTTCTTCTCTAGCAAATTTGTCTTGTTTATGAAGAGAATTATGGAGACATGACTGACAACCCGGTTATTGACGATAACTTCAAAAATGCTTATCGTTACTGTAAGGTAATTGGCCAGTCTATCTTCCATAAGCATTCTGGTGAAATTGACTTTGTGAAAACAAGGAATCATTGGTGGCATACCCTGGAAAGAAGCATTTAAATCAGGGTTTCCTTTTTGGTCTTTGATCACCTATAGCTGACATTTTAAAAGGGGTATAGTAATTTCAAAGTTGTGCTTATGACTATTTTGTGGGTGTTCTGGCAAGTAGAATGTCTTCTTGTTATGGCCTGTAACTGGCTCACTGCACTCCTCTTTTATCAGTGGAAGGTTGCTTCCTGTGCACCGAGCTGAATGTACCCAGGCTGTTCCCAGGGGTTCTGTATGCTTCTGTCTGCTCAGAGGCTCTTGTAGAAGTATGATATTGAAACCTAAAGCCAAAAACCTGGCATTTTCACTCTTCCCTCAGTTGCCATGATTGACCTGGTGTCAAATGTCATCATCTTGTCTCCATTGAGTTGGTTTGAATTACCTCCCAAAAACCATGGAACTTCTCTTGAAATCTACCAGTCCCCGTATATATATCTTTGACCATGTTATATTGGGTGAACTCCTCACAGGCCCTTCTCAAGTCCTGCCCATGGATGATCCATGTAGGTTTCAGGAAGGTGCACTTGCCGGTGTTGCTGTGCCCAGCAGCAGGATTTTCACAACCTACTTCAAGTAGGTCTTACTTTTCCCAGGACAAACAGGTACCCATCTCCTTGCACTTCTGCTACTGGTCAGCTTTACCTCCCATGACCACACAGCTGAGTAAGTGTACCAGCAGCGCAGCGAGATGGGAAGTCCTGATGCTTTATTTTTTACTCCAAAATACTAACACTGTCAAGTCTGCTTGGAATGTAGTCCCAGAGCATCTGTTTTGGAGTAAAAGATCTGGAATTGAATCCTGGGGAATCCTGGCCAAATTACTTCACTTAAATTTATTGAATCCTAATTTCCTCATTTCCACAATAAAGATTACCAGAACTCTCTCTGAGGATTGCTGTGAACAACATATGAGAACATTAGTTGAAAGTGGTTAGGCCAATGCTTGGCACTTACGTGTCCTTTTTCTTCTCAGTAATTACGCTTTTTCTAAAATGACTTACTTATGAATGACTTTGGACTCCCCCCAACCCCCCCACTAATCAACACTTAAAACATGAAATTTTGTCACCATGCAGTCTCTGCAAACATTTTTAAATGAAATTAAAAATTTGTTAGTAGTGGCAATTTCAATGGAATAAATTGCCAATAAAGATACTTAGATGCCTAGTTCTATTTGCTATGTTAAAAAAAAAATCAACCACATTTACCTGGGAGAAAGGAGAGGAATTTATTAAAGGAATAAAGTAGAATTTATAGGGAATGCACACTTATCTACACTAATAAAAGAGAAACATGGTAATTAGCGTACCACCGCTACCCTTCCCATTGGCTAATCAGCATATCCTTATGCAAATTAACTGTCAGCCAAGATGGCAGCCGGCAGCCATGCACTGAAGCGAACAGGGAGGCTTGCTTGCTCCAGTGACTGCAGACTCTAACGTTCCCCGCCTGAGTTGCCGGCCTCTCAGCTGCAACTCTAAGCAACTATGTACTATGTTGCAAATAAGAAGCTAAACAAAACCCCAGAAACCTGCGTTAGTCAGCCGGGCTTCAGCCAGCCGGACCGCAACATTGTATCGATGTTTTCAGCAGCGAGGCCTCAGAGCTAAAGTTGGCCCAGAAAAAAAAAAAGAAAAAAAGGAAGCGGTTGGGAGCTTCAGTCACTCGCCAGCCGGAAAACGGCCCTCAGCCCCTCACCC
>NW_005871285.1:1641250-1643100 GCF_000147115.1 Myotis lucifugus | reverse complement strand
ATGACAGGGGGGGAGCTCTCACCCCTTGATGGGCCCTGCTCTGTGCGTGACAGGGGGGGAGCTCCCCAACCCCTGATCGACCTGCTCTGTGTGTGACAGGGTAGGGAGCCCCAACCCCCCTGATGGGCCCTGCTCTGTGAGTGACAGGGGGCAGTGCCCCAACCCCCTGATTAGCCCTGCTCTGTGAGTGACAGGGGGTGGCGCCGCAACCTCCCCATCAACCCTGCCTTGAGTGTGACAGGGGGCGGTGCCCCAACTCCCCAATCGGCCCTACCCTGAGCGTGACTGAGGGTGGCATCGCAACCTCCCTATTCGCCCTGCTCTGTGCATGACAGGGGGCGGCGCCCCAACTCCCCAATCGGCCCTGCTCTGAGCCTGACCAGGGGCTGCACCTAGGGATTGGGCGTGCCCTCTGCCACCCGGGAGCAGGCCTAAGCCAGCAGGTCGTTATCTCCCGAGGGGTCCCAGACTGCGAGAGGGCACAGGCCGGGCTGGGGGACCTCCCCTCCCTCCCACCCCCCTGAGTGCACAAATTTTTGTGCACCGGGCCTCTAGTTTTTTATATTTTGTTTTGGATGTTGGTTACCATCAGTGTATACAATGTTCAAAACCCAACATATTAAATATCTATGCTTTTTGTTACTTATCCCTTAATTTAACGAAGCACCCACATTACTTTACATATTATTCTAAAAGTATACCATCTGCCTTAATTTGACTCCAGTTAGAGTCCAGAGCAAAATGACCAGGCGTAATATATCTGAAATTAAATTTATGGGATGTGCATGCTCATTGATAGATGATGTAGTTCATTTTTAGTGTTTGCTTTTCCCTTTATGCTTACACCTACAACTTCAACAGCCCTTGAGCCTGTTCTAAAATATGTAGGTCAGTTATTTATAGAGTTTAAATAAAAAACCTTAGGCATTTAAACTTACTATTAAAGCAAATTATAATATTTCATTCATAAATGAAGATCAGAGATATCCTTGTCCTCTATAAGGCAGTACTTTATTATGCATTGTGTAGGAAAGAAATGCCTACTAAAAACTATTAAAGCATAACTTCCACTTAAACTCATTTTACTTAAGTTAGTGAAAATGTGCATGTACAAGTTTGTAGCCATGTTCTTCATGTAGGTTTTATTTTTTTTTTTATTAAATTTTTATTGTTCAGATTACATTTGTTCCTCTCCCTTCCAGTATCAGATGACCCACAAGCTTGTGACAACTTTATTCAGAAGAAATTTCCTTCCTTGATGCTGAAGAACAGCCAAAGATTTGGAGGTTAAACCATATCGTTCTGACCTCACCCCAAACAGGTTTCTGTTATAAAAGCCTAGTCATTAGAAAATATTTTAATTTGAAAGACATAGGGAGGGAGAAGGAAATATTATATGAGTCTGGAGGAGTCCAGATGTCTAATCGGCCCTGTAAGCACCTTTAAGTAAAAGTTAAGACCTTAAAAAAGGAGTGAATCTCTGTGGTCATGAGGGAGACCCAGGGCCTCAAGACATACCAGCATGACCACATATGGCACACCCTGGTACCCAATTATAAAATTCATAGAATTCTAAAAAAAACAATTAAAAACAATCAGGACACATTTAAAACACATGAAGACTGAAAGGAAGGAAACTATGTACCAGGTGGGAAGATTAAATACAAGAGTCTGTTATATAGATACTAAGGTTTAATATAAGTTGGCAATTAAGGTAAAAGACTGCCAAACAGACTAGGACAGAACACAGCACAGGAACAGACCTGTATTTATGAAAGTCAATACCAAGCAGAGGGTGGGTGGCATATGAGCTAGAAGAAGACAGATTACTAACGCAACTGGAGCAATCG
>NW_005871285.1:1547614-1641150 GCF_000147115.1 Myotis lucifugus | reverse complement strand
TCCCCTTTCCCCCCCAAGAATAGTCAGTCCATTCCCTTTCTATGTCCCTGATTCATTATAATCACCAGTTCATTCTGTACATCAGATTATTTATTCACTTGATTCTTAGATTCACTTGTTGATAGATGCTTGTTTGTTGTTCACAATTTGTATCTTTACCTTTTTCTTCTTCCTCTTCTTAAAGGATACCTTTCAGCATTTCGTATAATACTGGTTTAGTGGTGATGAACTCCTTTAGCTTTTCCTTGTCTGTGAAGCTCTTTATCTGACCTTCAATTCTGAATGATAGCTTTGCTGGATAAAGTAATCTTGGTTGTAGGTTCTTGGTATTCAGCACTTTGAATATTTCTTGCCATTCCCTTCTGGCCTGCAAAGTTTCTGTTGAGAAATCAGCTGACAGTCGTATGGGTATTCCCTTGTAGGTAATTGAGTCTCTTTCTCTTGCTGCTTTTAAGATTCTCTCTTTGTCTTTTGCTCTTGGCATTTTAATTATGATGTGTCTTGGTGTGGTCCTCTTTGGATTCCTTTTGTTTGGGGTTCTCTGCGCTTCTTGGACCTGTAAGTCCATTTCTTTCACCAGGTGGGGGAAGTTTTCTGCCATTATTTCTTGAAATAGGTTTTCAAAATCTTGCTGTCTCTCATCTTCTGGCACCCCAATAAGTCTGATATTATTCCGCTTGAAACTGTCCCAGAGGCTCCTTACACTATATTCACACTTTCGGATTCTTTTTTCATTTTGCTTTTCCAGTTGGGTGTTTTTTGTCAAATCTTTGACTTGATTCTTGTGCTCCTCTGGTCTGCTATTGGGTATAATATTCTTTATTTCAGTCCATGTATGCTTACTTTCTAATTTCTTTATCGTAGCATCGAGGGTCTCATTAGTTTTCGTGAGGCTCTGCAGAAATTTATGGCAAGCCCTCAAAATTGCGATTCTTAGCTCCATATCCTCCATTTCTGTCATGTTTTTTTGTCTCCGCATCTTTTATGCTTTCTTGGTGCACCCCCTTGTGGTCTTTGTGCGCAGTCTTGTTCTAGCCAAGCCTTAATTGTTGTAGTTAACACTAGAGGGATTTGACCACCAGGCCGACTGGCTATAGGAATCAGCTGTGTGGAAAACTTCAGTCCTCTGGGGAGGCGCTAGTCCAGCCTTTGCCTGAGGCGATCGGCAAATGGCTCTGCGCAGGGCCTGGGCGGGGCGGGCTCAACAGGGCGGGGGGAGGGAGCAGCTATGACTGCTCTCAGTCCGTCCCCAGGGGCTCTGCCTCTCTGTCCCCGTAACCGCTGCAAACCTCGGAGGGACCGTAGCCAGACAGTCCCGCTTCTCCCGTTTGAGTCAGGGTCCCTAGAGACTCGCCCGGATCTGTAGCCCAGAGTCTGAGACTCACTCCTGATTGAAAACGGCAACCGCGCCCTCAGCCACCAGCCCGCTTTGCGCGCGCACCGCCGCACCACCGTACCTTTAAATTCTCCACCCTGCGCCTCCTCTAAGCCTCGTAATGCTGTTGTTTTTCCTTCTAGTTGAAGAGTCTCTCCTCAGCCAGCCTTCCTGTGGTTCTGGGTGATGTCCGTTCCGTCTTTTAGTTGTATTTTTGAAGTGGTTGTTCGAGGCAGCAAACTCCGGTGTTTACCTTACCTAAGCCGCCATCTTGGTTTCCTCCTAGGTTTTATATTTTAAGCCTTCATTAAGCTTGTATGAGTTCATTATTTTCCTCTTTGATCTTAATCCAGCTCAATTTTAAATGCTCATGTGAAAGGCATAGTTCACTTACTTAACACACATAGATAGCACTAAGCTATTATTGGCACCCAGAAGTTCTTATAGTTGGTCTTCATTGTAGGTTAATTGCTTACCACCTCTAAGTAGTTATAAAATGTTTAATGCTTTCTTCGTTCTTTGAAGCAATGATGTATTTTTAGTTTAATTTCGTTTACTTTTTTTCAGATATTTTCCAATATTACATTAAGGATATTTAATTACATCAATAGATATTTAGGGATTTTGTTTGTTTAGACATGTTTCATAAGTACATTGATTAATAACAGACAAAGATGTAGTTTTCATTTAGAAAAGTAATTTTAGGTCATTTTGCAATGGTATGATGAGATACTGGAAAATAAGTGACATTTGCTCTTTTAAGATGAAGGAAGACTATTACAAATTAATTCAGGCCTGAAGAAGTTACAAAAAATAAAGTAAATTATGTAATATTTTGATTAATTGGCGTGGAGAATTCTCCTATCCATTATAAAACATTTATTGTAGATACCCCCTAAATTATTTAAGTTTATTATTTATTATTTTTTACAGCAAAGTTATTTCTTATTTTTAATTGCATCTATTGGGGTGACATTAATTAATCAAATTATGTAGGTTTTAAGTATACAATTCTGTAATACATAATTTGTATATTGTAATTATTTTTAAAAATTAATTAATTTTGTGCTTTATAATAACATTGACTTTTCCCCATGATTTTGAAATCCACTTAGGTCAGGTATATGAAAGTAAGTGGTTTTTTAAGGTGTTACCAACTCAATGGTGCCGGTACCATGTGTTTATGACAGTTTTGCTCATGTAATCACGCTGAGCTGAATACATTTGCTGTTCTAAAAATGGGAGAATCCAAGTTTAATTCAGTCCCGATGTTTAGACAGGTGATAGTGTACCCTTTTACCTGCTACTTTAATGTAAGTAATAATTTCTTATAAATTCAGGCAATACATGTAAGAGAAAATGTTTGAACAAATTATGTAAACAAAGCTTAGACATACTAACGTTGTCACTACCTTCAGTCATGAGTTGTCATTGTGTTGTGAATAGCTACAACATGGACATCCTATGTGCAAAGGTGGGCCCATCTGACTGGAAATTGTAAATGAATGAAAGATACTCCAATACTTATTAGCAGCATCTCAGTAGCTCCATAACTAGAAGTGTATGTTTCATTACTTACTTTGCTTTATAAATTTCCTGGTTAAACATTTTGGGCTTTTTACTTTTAGGCCATTTGTCTTTTTCTAATTAAAATATAGAGTTTCATTATGTTTTCAAGAGAATACTACTTTCTCTGTTGTATGAAGTTTAAATATTTTCTCTCTTTGTATAGCCTGCCATTTTATTATTGAATTGGGTTTTTTCAAAATAATGCTTTTAGGATAGTTAATTCATCATTGTTTTAACTTAAATTTTGTGAGTTCCTTTTTTCAGGGGAGGGGGATCTTGTTTAGGAAGCCTCTTTTAATCTTTAGTACAGAAAAATATTCTATGTTTTCTTTAAGTTTAAAAAATTTATCTTCTAATCTATCATTTGTCTAGCATATGTTTTTATGTGTGGGTGATGTAGGAATGTAATTATGTTTTTATAGTATGGATAACCGATTGCTCCAGTTGCGTTAGTAATCTGTCTTCTTCTAGCTCATATGCCACCCACCCTCTGCTTGGTATTGACTTTCATAAATACAGGTCTGTTCCTGTGCTGTGTTCTGTCCTAGTCTGTTTGGCAGTCTTTTACCTTAATTGCCAACTTATATTAAACCTTAGTATCTATATAACAGACTCTTGTATTTAATCTTCCCACCTGGTACATAGTTTCCTTCCTTTCAGTCTTCATGTGTTTTAAATGTGTCCTGATTGTTTTTAATTGTTTTTTTTAGAATTCTATGAATTTTATAATTGGGTACCAGGGTGTGCCATATGTGGTCATGCTGGTATGTCTTGAGGCCCTGGGTCTCCCTCATGACCACAGAGATTCACTCCTTTTTTAAGGTCTTAACTTTTACTTAAAGGTGCTTACAGGGCCGATTAGACATCTGGACTCCTCCAGACTCATATAATATTTCCTTCTCCCTCCCTATGTCTTTCAAATTAAAATATTTTCTAATGACTAGGCTTTTATAACAGAAAACTGTTTGGGGGTGAGGTCAGAACGATATGGTTTAACCTCCAAATCTTTGGCTGTTCTTCAGCATCAAGGAAGGAAATTTCTTCTGAATAAAGTTGTCACAAGCTTGTGGGTCATCTGATACTGGAAACTGAAAATGTAATGGCAAATGCTGTGCTTTCGCATGTTATTTCAGAGTTTACCATTATTTCTAGGAAGGAAAGTAGGTCAGAACCAGACCTTTGGTCAAGAGATGCCTGTCATAGCATCTCCCATATCCTGATTAGATTTTGGAAACCCATGTTTTTAAGGATCTGCTTCTTAATGTCAAAGATGGAGAAATTTCAGAAATTCACCAGTTCCTCTGTCACCTATTTTTTAGTAACTTATGAAATGTCTTTATTTTATTATTGAGTTTATCCAATCCCAGTATTCAGAACTATGCCTGGCTCCAGGAGCCATTAAATATGTGTTGAAAAAGTAAAAAGGGATTGAGTGCTAATTACAGGACATCTAAATGGCAAAAATTAGGCAGAATTGAAAATAGTTTCTCCTTCTCACATCTAGAGAGAGAAAAAATGGCCATGGTAATCCTATATAATAAAAGGGTAGTGTGCAAATTGTCCCTGACTGGGACGTTGTCAGGGAGTTCAACCAGGGGGCTGGGCCAGCTGGGGGAAGGGAGAGAGATTTCAGCTGGTGGTGGTGGTGGCAGGAGTTCAGGGGAAGGGAGGGAAGCCCTGGCAGGCAGCAGGCAGCAGGCGGCTGGGGGAAGGGAGGGTGGCTCTGGCAGGTGGCAGGTGGCTGGAGGAAGGGAGGGAGTACCTGTCTGGCAGCTGTTAGGGACCCTACCAGTGCACAGATTTTGTGCACTGGGCCTCTAGTCTATATATATAAAAGCTTAATATGCAATGTGTCCCCTCTGGAGTTCAACCGACCTGGAGTTCGATCGCTTGCTTATCAGGGGCGGCGCAGAATGAAGGGAGGCTTTGGCCGGCAGCAGGCAGCTGGGGAAGGGAGACCCTGGCCGGCAGCTGGCAGCTGCTAGGGACCCTACTGTGCACAAATTTCGTGCACTGGGCCTCTAGTGAAATTATATATATATCAGTGTTGGCAATTTCCCAGTGATGTTAATGATAGGAAAACACACCTAATGTAATTGTTGGCTGTTATTACTCTCATGGAAGGTGTACACTTAGAAACTGATGTTTTGATTTATAAGGATGTCAGAGGGTTTAAACACTGGCAGCTATGAAATATCTTCTATACAGGTTCAAGGGAATCTTAGCAGGCAGGCAGTGAATTTAGTGATAATTTCAATGTTTCAAGAAAGCTAGTGGCAACTGTACCTTTCATTTAGCATGCACTTATGAGGATCAACTAAAGCAACAGTCTTCTTCGTGTTTGTATGAAATTTTGTAAGCACAGCCTGGTGATACTTTGGATTTGATAGTGATCACAATTATAATTGACCACAGTCATCTATGCCTTGGAATACTGTTTAAAGAGAGAATTCGTTAAATAATGCAGGTTTTCAAGTGGCTTCTTTATGCTCATTGTTGGTGAAAGATTTGGGAAAAAAATCAGTGGTGAAATTGGCCATACTATCCACTGTCTCATCACCTGTCCTTAGCATTACACACTTGCTTAATGAATGCAGTCAAGGCAAGAATGTCTGAAAATTCATATTGTGGAAGCAGAAATTTAACTCAGATTATGATGTTGAATTACCAAAGGGTGTGGTAGGCAGCAGGATGGTCCCTCAGAGATATCCACACTCTGATCCCCAGAACCTGTGACTATGTTCTCTTACATGGCAGAGGGCACTTTGCTGTTGTGGTTAAAGGTAGGGGCCATGAATTTGGGAGGTAATCCAGATTACATGGCTGAGCCCAATCTAATCACGTGACTCCTTAAAAATAGAGAGCCTTTCCTGGTTGTTCTCAGAAAGAGATGTAATGATAGAAGAATCAAAGAGATAGGAATGTGAAAGGGGCTTCCTCCACCTGCCAGTCTTGGCTTTGAAAATCGAGGAGAGGGGCCAAGGACTGGAGTTGACTTTAAAAGCTGGAATGTCCTGCCGCCCATAGCTAGCAAGAACATGCCGGCAGTTCTACCACCTCTGGGAACTGAATTTGCACAACAACCCAAATGAGCAATTAAACGGATTCTCCATTAGAGTCTCTGCAAAGGATGCAACTACCAACACCTTGATTTTGTCTGTTGAAACTCATGTTGAACTTCTGAGCTACATGAATGCAAGATTATAAATTTGCATTGCTTAACCCACTAAGTCTATTATAGCAACGATACAAACCTAACACAAAGGATAACTGATGTTTTCCTTTTAAATGGACATGGATGCAAAGAAGAAGTATCATATTTATTAAGACAATTGGTCCTTAAGAAAACCTGTTTCCTTATCTGAAGAGGAAAAGTGTTGGCTGACCCACATAATCAGAACTAAATAATCATTTCTTAGACTGTAGTTGCTGATGAAAATACTGAAAAGTTGTTACCTGGCATATAAAAGAACAAGAAGGAAATCAGAACCCCAGATTCAAATAAAGATTTATTTATAGCTTTGAATTTTGCTGTGGAGTGACTTGATTTTACCACTGTTTCCTTTTTTATCATAATGCAGCTGTATTTTCCTTCTCGAAAATGTTAGTTGTTTAACATCTTAATAGCCACTTTGAATAGCAAACTGCTACTAGGATTGCTTCACATTATTCCCTCCAGGAATGTGTCCTGGATGAACTTACATGTGCAAATTAAGTCCCCCCATAATCTTTTATAAAAAATCCTCACAGGATAATATTTTTTCTATTGATTTGTAGAGAGAATGGGAGGGAGGGAGGAGGGAGAGAGAGAGAGAAACATCAATGTAAGAGAGACAGATCAATTGGTTGCCTCCAGCATGCACCCTACTGGGGGTGAGGAACCTGCAGGTCCATACCTTGACCGGAAATCAAACCTGAGACCCTTCAGTCCAGGGGGGAAACACTCTAACCATTGAGAAAACCAGTCAGGGAGCGCCCCTCCCCTCCATAATCTTGTTGCTCAATATTCCTCTTGGAGATGTACTTCCATCACATACCCAACCCTGTGCCTATTTCTAACTTTCTCTCAGTGAAGACAGACCCAGTAAAAAGAAACATTAACCTCTCTCCTGACTTTGATTTTTCAGTTTATCATTTTTCCCAGGATAAAACAAAAGGGAGAAATGACAATCTATGGGTTGCCAAGGTCTTTGCCAACCCCTTTTTTTTTTACCTTTTTATACAAAAGCATGTTAGTAAATATTTATGAATCTGTTCAGAATAGTCTTGTGATGTAGGGAACCTCTTCATTATCAGTACTAGGGAGAGAAGGCAGATGGAAAAATGGAACTGAAGGTATGCATATAAAACTGAAAAGGAACCTGTGGAGGAATCCGTTTTTTGTTTTTTTAAAATATATATATTTTTATTGATTACGGAGGAGAATGGAAAGGGAGAGAGAGAAACATCAATGATGACTGAGAATCATTGATTGGCTGCCTCCTGCACGCCTCACACTGGAGATCGAGCCTACAACCAGGGCATATGCCCTGACCGGGAAGCAAACCGTGACCTCCTGGTCCATAGGTGGATGCTCAACCACTGAGCCACGCCAGTAGGGCAGTTTTATCATTTACTAAATCATTCTTCTGGCACAGAAAAAGCTCACATAGTAGTTCAAATGGATTTACTATCTTATTCCAAATTATATGTAATTAACTTTTTCTTGAAGAAAAGAATTTATTAGAGTACTAATTCAAGTCTTCATTTCACTTTATAATGAGATAAATAGAATACATAACTATTATTTAAGCCAGGAGTAAACTTTTGTTGTGTAAGACCAAATATATAAATATGTCCAATAATGATTTTTCACTAATTTAGATTGGTTAAGGAAATACCATAGCAGAACACGTGAAAGATGAATTAGAGAATATAGGATGGTTACATTTTAGGTAAGGGATTTATGCCTTAAAACACAGTTCAAAGCTTTTTTCCTACAGGAATACATGTGAAGACAGGTTGAAGTACATTACAAATATTGTACTGTATTTCTTTTTCAAGTATGGTTTTAAAGCACAATAAATGACTATAATAAAATCTGTTTTTAAGAATGCTTTAAAATCGAGAAGTATCTGTAGTAAGGTGTTTTGTATCACTATCACTTTCTTCCCAAATATAAAAATATATTTTCTATTTTACACAAATGATAGCTTGGTTAGGAGTGCATTAGAATGGCTGTGATTTTAGAACCAGGATGTCAGAAGATTCTAAATTTAACAATAAAAGTAAAAGTGACAGCAAAACAATCACCTAAACCAGGGGCATAGGTCCCCATTCATGTAAACAGTTGTATAGTTCAGAGGATATTGACAAAAAACAACAACAACTCTGTATTCTGGTTAGGAGCTAAAGTGGTACCACCTAGAGTAAACATGGTTTATAATTCACCAGGCCTACCAGCTCTGAAACTGATTTCTTTTTCCCCATCACCTTTTATCCTCTGTATGTCCTCTTCTACCCCCACCCACTCCTCTCCACCCCCGTAGTAACCTATTGTTGTGCATGTCCATGAGTTCTCTCCTTTTTTTTCATTTTTTTGCTCAATCCCTCTACGCTCACCCCCACCACCGAGCTGTCTGACTGCTCTCTATCTGTGAATCTGTCTCTATTTTGTTTGGTAGTTCAGTTTGTTCATTAAATTCCACATATGAGTGAAATCATATGGTACTTGTCTTTTTCTGACTGGCTTATTTCATTTAGCATAACATTTTCAGGGTCCATCCATGCTGTTGCTAAGGGTAAACTTTTCTTCCTTTTTATGGCAGAGTAGTACTCCCTTGTATAAGTGTACCACAGCTCTTTTATCCACCCATCCACTGATGGACCCTGGGGCTGTTTCTAGATCTTGGCTATTGTAAATATCACTTCAATGAACATAGGGATACATATATTCTTTCCAATTAGTGTTTCAGGTTTCTTTGGATACATTCTCAGAAGAGGAATCGATGGGTCATAAGGCAGTTCCATTTTTAAAATTTATTATTTAATCTCCACCTAAGGATATTTTTTCCATTGATTTTCAGAGAGAATGGAAAAGAGAGAAAGGCAGAGAGAAATATCAAAGTGAGGGAAACACATCAATTGCTTGCCTCTTGCATGTGCCCCGACTAGGGCCCAGGCTGGGGCGAGCCTGCCCTTGATGGGAATCAAACCTGGGACACTTCAGTCTGCAGGCCGACGCTCTATCCAGTGAGCCAAACCGGCTGGGGCCATTTATAATTTTTTGAAGTAACTCCACACTGCTTTCCAGTAAGTAACTCCACCAATTTGCATTCCCACCAACAGTGCACAAGGGTTCCCTTTTCTCCACATCCTCACCAACACTTGTTCGGTTTTGTCTTTTATAACCTAACTAGGTCTGTTATGATCTAGAAAGTTACAGTCAGTATGTTATCTCTACTTTGGTGTGAAATTACACAATTAAAAATATTATGAGAATGACAATATTTAGTTAGCTGTATCAATGTGATAACTAAATTAAGAGAAATAACAGACTATAAACAATCCTTATAACCTTTATTATGACTTAGGAGCAGTTAAGAACGTAGGCTGAACCTGCTTGCCTGGTACTGGCTACTTAATATGAAAAATTTTTGTACCCCAGTTTTCTCATGTGTTAAATGGGGATTTTAATTGCATTTACTTAGCTTTGTCATGAGCATTAAATGTGTTAAAATGTCAAGTACTTCAAACATTGAATGGCATGGGATAAACGCTCAAGAAAGGCATGCTCTTATTTTAATTTCTAATTACAAATATTTTCAAGTATACACACAATAGAGTTGCTTATATAATTAACTGCTTTTAAAAATAATTAATTGCCATACGTCTATCACCTAGGTGCTAGAATTATACAAACTGCTAGTTTTTAAATGTCTCCCTTTTTTGTCTCTTAGTTTTTTTCTGAATACTTGAAAGTTTATCATTTCACACCTACATGCTACAATTTGCATCTCTTAAAAATAAGGAATATGGGCTTTAAAAAAAACCATGTCATGCTACCTAACAAAATTAAAATAAATCATTGGTTGTTGCTAATAATCAGACCTCAATTAGATTTTTCCAATTTTCTTTAAAAATATATTTTGTAGTTATTTGTTTTAGTCAGAACCCAAACACATTTTATATATTGCATTTGTTTAATGTCTCCTAGGCCTTTTTTTCTTTCTTCTTTCTCTCCTTTCAAGGTATATTAAAGGTATAGTTTAGATTTGGTAAATTTTACTTCTTTTGGGTATACAATCCTATGGGATTTGATAAATGTATACGGTTGGGTAATCACTGCATATCAGAGTCCTCACATGCTCTATGCAGTGATGCGAACTTTTGAGCTCGGTGTGTCAGCATTTTGAAAAACCTTAACTTGACTCTGGTGCGTGTCACATATAGAAATTTTTTGATATTTGCAACCATAGTAAAACAAAGACTTATATTTTTTATATTTATTTTATATATTTAAATGCCATTTAACAAAGAAAAATCAACCAAAAAAATGAGTTTGTGTGTCACCTCTGACACGCGTGTCGTAGGTTCACCATCACTGCATTCTCTCCCCATTACCCTAAGTTCTTGCAGCAACTCATTCTTTTTCCTATTTCTCTAGTTTTTCCTTTTCTAGAATATCATGTAAGTGGAATATCATGCAGCCTTTTCAATCAAGCTCCTATCACTTAGCATAATTATTTGAAATTTGCCATATTGTTTCCATATCAAAAGTTTGTTCCATTTTCATTCCTAAGCATTTTTCTACCATGTGGATGTTGCCACAATTTGTTTATCCAGTCAACCTGATCAGCATTTGTAATGTTTTGTCATTTGGGTTGTTTTGGGTGCTTATGAAGAAATCTGATATAAACGTTTGCATATAGGATTTTGTATAGATATATGTCATTTTTTTGGGGGGGGGTGGGGGAGGTAAATATCCAGTAGTATTTTCTGAGTCATGTGGTAAGTACATGTCTAGCATCATAAAAGACAGCAACCTGTTTTCTAGAGTGGCTGCACTATTTTGCATTTCCCAAGGCAGCAATATATGCTAGTTTCTTCACATCCTTGCCAGCATTTTCCCCCAGTATTTTAAAAATTATTATCTAACCATTCAAAAATTATTATCTAACCATATAAAGTGGAATCGCATTGTTGTTTTAATTTGCATATCCTAATTACTGATGACCTTGAGACTCTTGAAATGTGCTTGCTTTTCTTACCCCTCTTTTAGTCAAGACCAGTCTTTCTCCTACATATTTTTTTTTCTATTCCATTGACTGGTTAAAGAAACTGAAAATGTTGTCATTTTTTCTTCATGTTGTTGTTTAAGTTGGTCCTGGTTCCTTCATCATTCCTAAAAGCTGGAAATTAGCATCAGGGGCACATACTGTCTGACTGACATTGGGTTCAGATGCTGGCAGTGTTATCCCTCCATTGTAAAGTTGTGAATCAAATTTTCAGCTGATGGTTTCATCCCTTTACCTTTTCTTGAATCAGTTATTTTGTTAGGTGTCACAAAATAGTTATATTTTCTACTTTTTTCTTTTATCTGTATTTATCAATTGGATACCTTGTGTGAAGAACAACCTTTTCTCACTTACTAGCGCTACCTGGTTACCCTGAAGTAGAGTTTTTACAGATAAATAGAAATCACTAACTTTTAGAATAAGGAATTAATTTCCTTGAAATTTTCAGTGATAATTAATGGGTTGTGGGACTATATATATATATATATATATATATATATATATATATATATATCTTACTTTTTGAGTATCATTATGAATTCATGGATTTTATATATTCAGTGATCCCTGTTTAGTTCAAGTTCAGGTTATATTAATGAAATGAAAAAGCAAAGCAAAGTGTAGGTTTACATAGATCTTCATATGTACTTGAACCTAGTTTCTGGACATTTTTTCCTGGTTCTTTGGTTGTGTATATGCATGTACCATTCTCACATTCATAAAATTATCTAGTTCCAGAAAAAGAAAAATAACCTGGTAATAGTTCATGGGGGTTGATATAAATTTTTAAATTAGGAAGAATTGACATTGTTATGATAATGTGTGTTCCTATTCGAGAACACATTATTCCTTTCTATTTTTCAAGCCTATATTTTGATCTTTTAGGAGTATTTAAATATTTTTCTTGTGTATGTTTTTCACATTTTAAGTTGTTTATCTTATTTGTTGCTATTATTAGTCATGTCTTGTTTCATTAAATTTTCATATACATTTTAAGTGTATTTTTGTATGTATGAAGTCAATTATTTTCTGTATCTTAATTTATGGATTTGCTATTTTTATGATATCTCAGTTTGCAGTAGTGTTCCTATTGATTTTCTTGGTTTTTGAGACATTTATTTACAATGCGACATAATCCTCCGTCCTCTTTTCTAATTCTCATGTCTCCCATTGTTCTGCCTTCAGTGTGTTGGATAACACTGCCAAGACGATGTTAAATAAGTAGCGGTGACAATAGTGAACATACATTTCTTATTTCTACGTTTACTGCCCATGTGTCTGACCTTTCCTGATCAAGTAAGGCTTGGCTGTTATTGTGACTTTACTATAATATGTAAAGAATGGAGACAGGGAACTGGTTTAATATATGGTACTCTGTCTCAGAGCTGGTCGGCGCCTACCAATGGCATTTGGTGAGAAACTTTATCAGTGATGTGATTTTGCCCCTTTGGACCCGTGATGCAGCCATGGATATACTGGCACAGCTGGGGACACTTGCCTGATTGGGCTCTACTCTGTGGTAGCTGCACCTGCCTCTCACCCGCACTGGACCCCTACTTGTCAGGCAGCATGGCCAAGCATACATTAGGGGGTCAGTCCTCATTTTCCCCTCCTGGTTCTCAACCTACATTCTGTTTGTCTTTTTCCCTCCCGAAAGAAACTCAGAAAATAGTGTATTTATGTACATTTGTGACCTAGGACTCATTCAAAAACAAAAACATCAGCCCTAGCTGGTTTGGCTCAGTGGATAGAGCATCAGCCTGCAGACTGAAGGGGCCTGGGTTCCATTCAGGTCAAGGGCACGTACCTTTGATGCAGGTTCGATCCCGGGCCCTGGTCAGGGTGCATGCAGGAGGCAACCATTCGATGTGTCTAGAAACATCGATGTTTCTCTCTCTGTCTCTGTCTCTCTGCCTTTCACTCTCTCTAAAAATCAATAGAAAAATATCCTTGGGTGAGGACAAACAAAAAACCCCAAACAAAACAAGAAACAAAAACATCAATTTCAGAGGGAAAAAGAAATCTAGTGGAACATGGGACTCCTGACGGGATGGCCAGGCCCCTTGGGCATCCTGTGCACTTCTGTTCTCACTCCCTGTCTGCATAGGATGCTGGGACCCGCAGCCCTCCGCACAGCACCGCCTTCTCCGCTGCTCTGCTGTGCAGTAAATCTTTAAGTACTAGCCAGCTGTCAAGGGTGTAGCATTCTTTTGATTATATTCTGTCTAGAATGTCACCTTCTAAAACCCTGGCCACTGTTCTTATTTATTGTTGTCAGCCCTGTGGTCAGATGTGTTGCATTTGGAGTCTGGCTGACTGCTTCTTATTAACCTATTCAGCCTCTGGCAAGTTCCCTAGTTTTTAACTGCATAACAGTGTGTTATGCCATATTTTCACTAGTTGTAGCTTTTATTTCCTTTTTTGGGTCTTATTTTTGTGTTTTAAGTTTGGAAGTTCACTTGGACAAACCTTCATTATCTTGTTCATTATCTTTTATATTTAAGTTCCTATCACTAAATTCTTGTGAGAGCAGATCTGTAGCTTTGGAGATAGTTGCATTTATTTTAGCATTTTTGTATTTATCTGTATTGTAACATATATCTTGAGTTCCTGTTGTTCTTAATTATCTTGCAATTGAATGAAATCTTTGATGTTGATAACCCTTCCTAGAAATTGATAAAAGTATAGCCTCTTATGTAATGGAAAAATCTTTTATTTTTCTTCCAATAGGTTTATGGATTCTATGCAATAAATAGTTGTACAGAAAACATACCAAGGAAAAAGTCAGGTAACTATCCTGAAAGGAAATGAGATAGAAAGCACCATTCATTCAATAAATATTTAGATTTTTCCTGTACTTATGTAACACTGAATATATAAGACTTGAAGGATCTTAGGACAGCAGTAGACTTAGGATTGACACACAAAATATTAAGAAAGAATATTGGTATTTATTTAGGAAAAGTTCCACATGGGAGATACAGAGAATTATATATATATTCAGGTGGATATAAGGCCTGTAACCTTTAAAGATTCAGATAAATCAATGAAGGGAAGATGAATTAAGGAAAATAATAGTACTGTCCTCATAGCTTATTTGGGGGGCTAAATGGGCAATGGGTAAAAAAGACCATCAAAGTGCCTGGCACATAGTAAATGCTCAGTAAATTTTAGCAATTGCTATTACTAATGAGCAATGGATTTGAAACATATTCCTTATTCTTTGTTACAAGCTGCACACTTTAAACTGTCATCTGGGAAGAATGACATTCTTTCCTAGAAGTTGAGAAATCTAAGGAGGATACAGGGTTGAGCCTCCTGTAAGCCAAGGCTATTCCCAGAAGTAGTTTTGGGCCTATGCCACTGTTTGTAAGATGACTAGAGAGTCAGAGTTCTGTGTAATAAAATATATGTTCCATAATTTAAGCCTGGAAAAATTATTTATCTTTTTATTTTATTTATTTATTTTAACATTTTTATTGATTTGAGAGAGAGATAGAGAGAGAGAAACATTGATTTGTTGTTCCACTTATTTATGCAGTCGTTGGTTGATTCTTGTATGTGCCCTAATGGGGCATCAAACCTGCAACCTTGGTGTATCTGGATGATGCTTTAACCAACTTAGCTATCCAGCTTTAAAAGAAATAGCAGCTAAGTTTTCTTCATCACAATACCCATTAACTTATAAGTTAGAAGTGCATGTTTTATTTCCTATGTCTTCTTTTTATATCATCAGTACAATGGTCTGAATTATCCTTACTATTGTATTTTTTTTCCTTACTAAAGTTCATTAACCTCCATTACCATTTAGAAGTTAGGAGGAATGTTATTGGGAAGAACTGTGTTTCTTTAAGATTTTTCCTAGATTAAGTTTAGCCAAAAAAATGAATAGATCAGAACTAGACTTAATATTATGAAGAATTTTCTGAAATAAATTCTAAATAGCATTTGCCAATTAAGGAAAGAACGATGTTCATCCTGAGTTGTAGTTGTTTCATTGTGGTAATTTCTAGGTCCCACCCCCCCCTGACTGTCCCCCCCCCTCCCCGCCAAGATCCCAGAGTATCAGGATTGGAAACTAAGCAATGTCTATTGAAGACTTAAATCAAATTGACAAAGTTCCCTATCTCAGTGAGCTGCTGGTGTCTTCTAACTTCTCTCTAGGAATTTGAAAACGGATCTTGGCTAGAACAAAATTGTGGTTAGTCTTCAAATTTAATTAGAAAGCAAAGCTTAGAATTTCCTGTTGTAGGTATACACAATCAAAGTAAGTATTTTCACTGTAGATGACACTTTGCTGTCTCTAATTGTTACTAGGATGTCTGAGTACTTAACGCTCCACTTATTGACCCCCACCCCCTTACCAATTGTTATTACCTATTACCAGAGCACGCATTCCGTGTTTCTTTTAAGTTTGACTGCAAGGGGATAAAGGGTAAATGTTTCTTTAAATCCTAATACTGGTAAAAACAGGTTGCATTTGTTGCACCTGCTGTAATTGCTCCTTTGAGAAGGCTTGGGAGCTTTTCCCTCACACTTTGTTGAAACACACATGTTTAATCATTCTATTCTGGTCCATATTATGCAAAAAAAAAGAAAAGAAAAAAGAAAGAATTTTTGTTGTTGTTGTTAATCCTCACTCCAGGATATTTTTTCCCATTAATTTTTTAGAGAGTGACAGAGGAGGGGAGGAAGGGAGGGAGTGACAGAGAGAAAGAAAGATTGATATGAGAGAGACACATGGAGTGGTTGCTTTCTGCAGTCGCCCAGACCAGGGCCCAGGATCAAACCTGCAACCCAGGTACGCACCCTCGATAGGGAATTGAACTTGGGACTCTCTATCCTCTAAGCAACACCAACAAGGGCAGAACTTTTTTTTTTTGTCTGTGTGTTGTTTGTAGTACTTCTCAGGGAATGCAAAGATTGTTACTTTTGAAAACAATTCTTCAGTGGCTGTCCTTATTTCTTCCGATATGATGACAGCCTATTGCAGTTTGGCTTTTTGAATGTCTGCAGATACTCAGGAGCCATTTGTTATTTTCTAACTGATAGATGCTCAATGTAAAATATCGATGTGGAGAACTATGCATGCCAAAGGAATGATTGGGCCACAAAATCTCCTTCCTTTATTCTTTTCTATCATTTCCTCAAGTTTAGATATTTCCATAAATATATTATCTGTACAGTATATTTAAAAACTAATGCTTTTGTTCTTTAAAAAACAACAACTTGCAATGATATTTGTTCTTCAGGACAAGACCCTTTCTAATTCTGATAGAGACCTGTTTATTTGGAATATATGACCTTTGACTTTTTTCTAGATATAGGATAACTGGAGCTGCAGTAACATTATTGTTTTGCAATAGCAGCAGTTTGCTTTTTAAAAAACACGTATTAGATGAGGAAAAAACTGTATTTTATTAGAAGATTAATGGAAAATGAGATATTATTTAAACCTTTTAACATACAAAAATAGCTTGCCTTAATTTTTATTCATTTCAGATGAAAGTGACTTTGCCTGATTAATCAATTTCACCATTTTGTTTTGCTCTAAGTACAGGGGCTGAATGTAATGTTTATCACCTGCTCCTTCTCTTTTCTCCTATATGTGTTTTATTGCTTTAGGGCACATGGGACATATATTTATATTCATGTTGGTATATAAATTCAAAAGTTCAGTAGAAAAATAGAATGGAAGTTAATAAACAAGGCTTTTATTGTTTATAAGATGCAAACTATTATGAAAATCTATCATCACTAAATGTGATAATTTGAAATGTGATAATTTGAATGTTTCCTGTGAAATTTTAATTTGAAATACCTCATATTAGATCATTTAAACTAGCATTCTGGTTTATACCAAAGTACTATTTGGGGATGACTAGATCAAATGAGACAATTTATGTGAAAGTGGATTGTCAGTAGAATGTATTTATAAATGTGATTGTGAGAAATTATATAATTCCTTAATTATTTAAATTTCAAATCATTGCTTTGTTTGATATATAAAAATATTCCAGTGACATTTCTTATATTAGTTGCCCTCCATCAAAATCATAGAACTTTACTGCTGACTGGTTGTCAGTGGATCAGCTTTTCATTCTTAAAAGACCAACAGTGTTGAGAGGATATTGACAGAGAGAGATAGAGAGAGAGACTGGTTTTCTTTATGAAAAAGAATCTGCATTATATGTATGAGAAGCCTATTATTACAGTACTAGAGACCCAGTGTACGAATTTGTGCATGGATGGGGTCCCTCGGCCTGGCCAGTGATTGGCGCCTATTAGGGGGGCTGGCCGTCAGAGGGTCGGGCCGCAAGAGGTTGGCTGGCGGGGGAAGGGGCGAGGGGAGGGGCTGTGGGAACATACTGACCACCAGGGGGCGGCTCCTGTGTTAAGTGTCTGTCCCCTGGTGGTCAGTGCAGGTCATAGCAACTGCTCGACCGGTTGTTCTGTTCGTTCAGTCTTAACAGTTGCTTAGGCTTTTATATATATAATCTTCTCATAGAGTCTCATTTTAGTGATTCTTTTTATATTGCCTAACTTTTTAATTGTACTTCCTTTTTCCCCTCAATGTGGTCATTAGACATAGTTTTAATATGTTTCTTTTCTAGATTAGAAAGTTAAATCATCTCTCTTGCTCCCTCTCTCACTCTTTTCTGCTCTCTCTCAAGAGTGTGAATCAATGAGTTGCTCTTCACAGTAGTACCAGACGAGCAGTTGATCATGTACATGGGAAAATTCCTTTGTGTGTGTGAGAGACTGTTTTTAGATTGGACTTTTTAAATAGTTTAATCTGTCCTGATCTTCTTCCAAGTTCGAAAAATAACATCACATGCACACACACACACAGACCCTCCCAACTCATACACACAAACACAAACTCTTGCTTTTATAAGTAAAAAACCTTTTTTATACAAAAAAGGGATTTTATTAGTTTGTGTAACCACAAAGACCAAGGGTTGTGTAGTTTTAGACATAACTGAATCCTGGCCTCTGTCTCTACCTCTCAGGCTTATTTCTTCTCTTTTATTTTATTCTCAGGTTCTATATCCACTTTTCCCTGCTCACACCTGGCAGCTTCAGCGGAAGGAAAACGTCTTTTTTCTAAAATCTCCCACAACATCACAGCCAATCTCATTGGCTCTGATTGTTGTTGGCTGGGTCACCTGTTATTTGGGGACTCACTGTGGCTCCCAGGCTGTGATGCTCTAATTGGCCAGGTTTGGTCACATGGCATGGAGGTGGCCTTAGCCTAGTCTGAACCATGGTGACTAAAGGTAGAGGAGCAGAATTCTCCAGGCACAATTACCAGGAGGAGAAACCATGATGCCCATTTCTCTTGTTCTTGTTAGAATACACATGCATATTCTTAAATGTATAAATATCATTTGGGGACCAAAATCTTTCCCTTGAGGCTTTTTGGGGATTTATTGTCTCAGGGGTAGATACAGGAGTTGATTTGAGTTATCAAGGGAGCCAGATATAGCTCTTGAGATCTTGGGGCAACTTTTAGGTCTAATGACTGATTGTTGGGGGAATGGAGAGGGATGTAATACTGCTAGAATGTGGTGTTTCTCCTGAAGGGATACACATCTTGTACTGTGGAAAGATGTGCTAATTTTTGTATGGATCTAAATGAAAAGTTCATAACTCATGTAGCAAAAATGAGATAATCAAAACACCTAGATGACCCTGAATCTGCATCCTACTCATTTTTCTACCTGCACGAAGTCCTCTCTGAGCCTCTTTTCTGATTTGCAAGAAGATTGATGCCTAGAGGATTTTTTTTCCCATGAAACTCTCATGGGTAATTTCAGTGATGTGTTTAGCCCAGCAGGTATTTACTTAGTTCTTAAACAACGTCCTTAGAATACTAAGATAGGGAGAAGCCAAACTGTACATAGTTTTATTTCCTTAAAGGGAGATTATGGCCCATCTGGGCAAAGGAAGTAAACACAGGAGTAGTTTGACATGATGGAATTATATTTTTTCAGCTTTGTGTAAAACCTTTATTGAGACATTCTAATTCTAGTTTGATTTCAGTGCATCAGAACTCTCCCAAATTCATTTTCTTCCCTACCGTGCCTTGATATCATGGCTGAATGTCTCTGGTGAACACTCACCAGCACTTCAATCCCATTGCCACCTTTTTCATTATGTTTTACTGACTAGACTAATACAGCCTTTCACTGACTCTCTGTTGAACCTGAGCTATTTGCTATAGTCGTAGAACATTATGCACACAGTTGGGATGGAGTGTAGAACATGAGCTGTCCCCACTTAATGTGTAACTATCTGTCCACCCTGGAATTTGCTCACCTTCAGAATTCCTAAGGACAGCATCTTGCTCTGATGACCTTTTTTACTTGCAGCTCTGGCAGTGCGTGTTACTCCCACTGTGTAGGCTTTCCTCCCTCAAGACATAACTCAAGGTTGTTCATCTTCCCACCCTAAGATCCTGCTTTTGGTTTCTCTTTCTTCTCTCATTCCTAATGACCCTCTCATAGGCAGTTTGGCTGAATTGCTGACTCACCATCTTCCTCGTGTTCATTACCTCCTCTATATGCATGCCTCACCTCTACAGCACAATTCCAACACGACCTTGTTTCTTGTACCAACATGACAAGCACTTCTGAAGACATCTCATACAGTGATGCAGGTTGGCTACACCACAAATCCATGGTCATCAACTCCAGCTGAGCCCCAGTGCTGCCCTTCTTTTCTGTTTGTTTGTTTGTTTATTTATTCTGAGACCTAAATGCTTCATATTAAAATTATTTTTTAAAAATTTTATTTTTGGGGGGTTAGAACACAAAACGAGGTGTATCCTCTTAAATTTTTAACTATACGTTTGTTGACTGTAGGTAGTGTTGTATAGCAGATATCTAGAGATTATTCATCTTGCCTAACTGAAACTTTTTGCCATTGATTGTTAACTCCCCATTTTCCTCCTCTCTCTCCCCAGCCCCTGACAACCACCATTCCACTGTTTGCTTCTACGAATCTATGTTGCCACATATTTTGGAATTTTCTTCTTTTTAAAGAATGAACAGTATTCCATTGTGTACGTGTGTGTGTGTGTGTGTGTGTGTGTGTGTGTGTGACATTATCTACTCATCTGTGGTCTGTGGCCACTTAGGTTGTTTCTACTCTTGCCTATTGTGTACAGTGCTGCAATGCACACAGGAGTGCTACCAGGTCTTTGAGATCCTGTTTTCAATTTTTTTGGATAAATACCCAAAAGTGGATTTCTGGATGTGATGTGATGTTTCATTATGGTTTTGATTTGCATTTCTTTAATGGTTAGAAATGCTGATTACTTTTCCTACACCTGTTGGTCATATGTGTGTCTAATTTGAAGAAATGTCTATTCAGGACTTTAACCCATTTTTAAATCTGGTTATTTATTTTTTTATGATTGAGTTGTAGGAGTTTTTTAAAAATATATTTTAGATTTAACCTCTTATCAAACATGTGGTTTGCAAATACTTTTTCCCCATTCTGTAGGCTGTCTGTTTATTCTGTTGATTGTTTGCTCTTTGCATAAGCTTCTCAATTTGTTTTAATTCCATGAAGTAATTTGAAACTATGCGATTTTTTAAAAAATTACCTTCTGACTCGCTATATATACCTTTAAAGTCCAATAATCAAAGATAGGTAGAAATAGTTTTCCAAAAGAGAAGGCCAATCAAATAAAGGGCTAATAACAATACCATTGGGCTTGATCATGACTTAGGAGTGTATTTTTAAATCGGTCTTGATAATAAGGTTAGGAAGATGGAGAACCTTCTGATTTTTATATAGTCTCAGTTGTTTATTTTTGTTGCTCATATTTTTGGTGTCATAGACATGAAATCCTTGCCAAGACCAATATTATGAAGCTTTTCCTCTATATTTTCTTCTAGGAATTTTATAGTGTCAGGTGTTATCTTTAAGTCTTTAACCCACGTTTCTCATTTTTTAAATTTATTCTTTATCATTTCCCATGGTGTTTCCCCTAGTCTCTCCCCCACTCCCACCCTGCTAGTATTCCCCACCTCGTCAGATGCCTTCATGTTTAGAGCAGCAAAATAGCACAGGGATTCAAAGATTAAGAGCAAGGACTCACTATCTAGACTGAGTGTAAGCCTTTGCTCTGCAAGTTATTTTGTGATCCTGGGTAAGTAATTTAACCTCTGTTTGCCTCTGTTTCTTTATTTGTAAAATGAGGAAAATAACGACATTTATTTGATCGAGATGGTGTAAGATTAAATGAGTTATTATTATTATTTTTAAAAAATATATTTTATTGATTTTTTACAGAGAGGAAGGGAGAGGGATAGAGAATTAGAAACATCGATGAGAGAGAAACATCCATCATCAGCTGCCTCCTGCACACCCCCTACTGGGGATGTGCCCACAACTGAGGTACATGCCTTAGACCGGAATCGAACCTGGGACTTTTCAGTCCACAGGCCAACACTCTATCCACTGAGGCAAACCGGTTAGGGCTAAATGAGTTATTATTGATAAAAAATACTATGGGTAGCACCTGACAGATAGTGAGAAGTATGTATATATTGATTATTATTGTCTAAAAAATCACTGACAATATTGATGCCTTGAGGCCTTATATCCCTGTTTTCATCTTTCATACCTATGATTTTGTCAACAACTCATCCACTCCTACTGATTTTTTAAAAAATTCTCATAAATTGTGTGTTAAAACATTGTATTTCTTCCTGCCTCTGGTCTAGCTTATCTCTCTCTTCATCCACATCTCCAATCTATTCCTGTATGTGAAATCCATATCCTGAGCCCATATGCAAACTAATGTTTCTCTTATTCTAAAACCAATAAAGACATTGTCATTATCATCATCACCATCTTCATCACAAACAACAAAAGAATAAAAAGGAATCTCTAGGTGATAATTTCCCACATATTTTCCCAGGTACTTTCTTCTTCTCTTCTCTCATATAAAATTTTAAAAAAATTAGTCTTCTCTCAATGCACTTCCTTCTGGCTCTAACAGCAATTTGCTGATATTGAACAAGGAAACCAGTGATTATCTGTTTGTCACATTCAAAGCTTTGCTTTTTGTCTTTGATCCACTCTGGCCCTCGTCTGATTTCACACAGTTAGCCAGTTTGGACTGTCATGACATAAGTTCTCAGGCTCAACTGTCCCTCTCTTACCTGATTCCCCTCCTGTCTCCTTCCTAGGTCTTCCTCCCATTTCTTAAATAGATGCTTTCACCCACATCCCATTCTTCACCCTGATCCTCACTCTGTATATGTCCCCTGGGTAATTTCATCTATTCTCATGATTTATATACTGTTTACCAGATGTGCCAGTGACTCACAACTCTCTATTTCTAGCCCCAAGCTCTCTCCTGAGCTTTCAGATTTCCTTCCAACTATTTTCTAAATGCGAACACCCATAGGCATCCCAAATTCTGTACATCTAAAATTAAACTCATTATAGTCCCAATTTTCATGTTGCTCCTACATTTCTATCTTAGTGGATGCTTTTTCCATCAACCTAAAGAGCCCAAACCAGGAACCAGGTGTTCCTCTTAGAGTTCTTACTCTTTCTTATATTCAGCATACAAGCCCCTATTTATATCTTGACTAGAGGCCTGATGCATGGAATTTGTGCAAGGGACTTGGACCTTGCAGCTGTGGAGGCTTGCCTTGGCCCTTGCAGCCTCGCAGCCCCAGCTTCGTCCAGAAGGTCATCCAGAAGGACGTCTGGAAGGTCGTTTGGCTGTCTGATCTAATGAGCATATTATGCTTTTACTAGAGGCCAGGTGCACAAAAATTTGTGCACTCGGGGGGTCCCTCAGCCCTGCCTATGCCCTCTTGCAGTCTGGGACCCCGCGGAGGATGTCCACCTGCTGGCTTAGGCCCGCTCCCTGGGGGATCAGGCCCAAGCTGGCAGTCAGACATCCCTCTGGCAGCCCGGCAGCCCTCGGGGGATGTCCACTTGCCAGCAGGGAACAGGCCTAAGCTGCAGTCAGACATCCTTAGCGCTGCTGAGGAGGTGGGAGAGGCTCCCACCACCACCGCTGTACTGGCAGCCGTCAGCCTGGCTTGTGGCTGAGCAGAGCTCCCCCTGTGGGAGTGCACTGACCACCAGGGGGCAGCTTCTGCGTTGAGCGTCTGCCCCCTGGTGGTCAGTGTGTGTCATAGTGACCAGTCATTCCCAGTCATTCTGCTGTTAGGGTCAATTTGCATATTACCCTTTCATTATATAGAATAGAGGCCTGGTGCACGGGTGGGGGCCGACTGGTTTGCCCTGAAGGGTGTCCCGGATCAGGGTGGGGGTCCCGCTGGGGTGCCTGGCCAGCCTGGGTGATGGGCTGATGGCTGTTTGCAGCTGGTCACACCCCCTTCAGGGTGGGGGTCCCCACTGGGGTGCCTGGCCAACCTGGGTGAGGGGCTGATGGCTGTTTTCAGGCTGCCCAAACCCCCTTCAGGGTGGGGGTCCCCACTGGGGTGCCTGGCCAGCCTGGGTGAGGGGCTGATGGCTGTTTTCAGACTGACCAAGCCCCCTGGCGACTGAAGCTCCCAGCCTTTCCTTTTTTTGTTTTTTTTTATTCGCTTCAGCTCTGTGGTCATGGCAACTGGAAGCAGGTATCTGGGGTTTATTTACCTTCTATAATTGAAACTTTGTTGCTTTTGAGTGGAGCTCAGAGCCGGCAGCAGGCTGGCTTCCTCCATCACTGGAGCAAGCAAGCCTCCAGCTCCGTGGCTGCTGGTGGCTATCTTGGTTGGGTTAATTTGCATATAGTCACTCTGATTGGCTGGTGGGTGTGACTTAAGGCGTAGCAAAAGTATGGTCAATTTGCGTGTTTGTCTATTATTAGGTAAGATTATTATAGATACTACAATTGTTTCTTGCATATCTCTCTTCTTCTCAATCTTAACTTCCAGTGCCTTACTTTCAGCCTTTTATTTTTCTTTACTGAGCTATTAAAACAATTTGGAATTGCCTTTTTCCCCCCTTATGTCATCTGCTGTCCAATTTATCTTATGTACAGATGACAGGTATAGTTGTAAAACATTAATCTGATCATGTGCTGTTTTACTCAAACATATTTTATTATATGACTCTTGTGATATGCATTATTTTTCACTTTCCAGCCTCAACCCTTTCCCCCAGCCTCAGTTCTGGTCAGAACCCCTTAATGAACAGATGGGACATAGCTAGTCCTACACATGATGCTCTTGCCTTTGATGCCTATATGCTTGTGTTTGCAAATGCTAGTCTTAATTATTTCCATTCTCTGGAAAAAAATTTATTAATTCTTCTAGAACTATCCTAATTGCTCTATCTGGGGAAGCCTTTCACAAATCATTAAAAGATTGTAAACATTTTCATTTACTCTCACTTTCTATTGTGTTTTGTTGATGGTAGTTATCTCACTGGGACTGAAATGATTTGCATTTCCAAAGGCCTCTGTGCATTCCTAACACCCAGGACACTACCTGGAATTTAGTAGGTGCTTAATGAATATTTGAATGAATTTTAAAACTAAGTATTTGGGAAAGAAGAAGGAAATAGTTTGTCTAAGAATAAAGATAGGAAAAGTGGTAGAATAAGATGGGTATCAAAGAAGAAAGAAAACTGTATACCATATGATATAAGTTTTAATGGAGAAGAAAGGAAGCATGAAGAAATAGATCACTAGGTATAGGAGAACATTGGGGAATAGCACTAGAAAAGGAAAAAGGGGGCATCATTGCTGTTCTATACTCCAATGTACTCCAAGAATGACAAGGAAGGGATGGCAACAGAAGAAAAAGGGTGTCTTTGTGAGAAAGGAAACTCAGTAGCAGAAGTGCCAGAGAACATCTGGAGAAGGGATCTTTCCTTGCAGCTGCCTTGCATGTTTCTGCTAACTAATGATATTAAAAAGCCATATGAATCCCTATATCCCTCTAAAATGTATGACCCAAGAGCCCTGAGCCCAAGCTGCATTCTCTGTAACTTGCTCTTAGCTTTATGGAAAGCATCCTTAACCTACAGCCTTCTAAGAAAAAAAATTCAATTCTTTGTTATTCTCCATGGTTTTTTTTGCAAGAAACAAACAAACAAACAAACAAACAAACAAACAAACATAATAGATATAAGTCTTCAATGCATTTGGTGTTCTCCTTAGAGTCCAAGGAGCACAATAGTTGGAATGTACAGTAAGAGTATGTTTAGTTTTGTAAGAAACTGCCAAACTGTCTTCCAAAGTGGCTGTACCATTTTGCATTCCTACCGGCAGTGTATGAGAGTTCCTGCTGCTCTACCATCCTCCCCCGCATCTGGCATTAGTGTTCCAGATTTTGGCCATTCTAATAGGTGGGTACTAATATCTCAGTGGTGTTTTAATTTGCATTTTCCCGAAGATATATGATGTGGAGCATCTTTTCATGTATTTATTTACCATCTGTATGTCTTATTTAATGTGGTGCCTGTTGAGGACTTTTACACATTTTAAATCAAGTTGTTCATTTTCTTATTATTGATTTATAAGAGTTCTTTTCATATTCTGGAAAATTGTCTTTTATCAGGTATGTGTTTTGCAAATACATTCTCCCACTTGTGGCTTGTATTATGCTATTCTTGATACATACTGTCTTTTGCAGAGCAGAAGTTGTTAATTTTAATAAAATCCAGCAAATCAATTCTTTCTTTCATGGATTATGCCTTTGTTGCTATATATAAAATGTCATTGCTGTACTCACGGTCATTTAGGTTTTCTTTTCTGTTCTATTCTAGGAGTTTTATACTTTTGCATTTATATTTAGGTCTGTGATCCATTTTGAGTTATGTTTGTGAAGGATATAAAGTCTGTGTCTAGATTATTATTATTATTATTTTTGCATGTGGATTCACAGTTGTTTCTGAACAGACCATCTTTGTCCCATTGTATTTCTTTGCTCCTTTATCAAAGGTCATTTGACTATATTTATCAGTTTGTTTCTGGGTTCTCTATTCTGTTGCATTGATCTATTTGTCTATTCTTTCCTTAGTACTACACCATCTTGATGACTGTAGCTTTATAGTAAATCTTGAATTTGGGTCGTGTCTGTTTGCTGACTTTATCAGACAAACGTAATAATCACTACACTATGGAAACAAGGCAGGTAGCCCGCCAACTTTGTTTTTCTTCTATATTGAGTTGGCTATTCTGTGTCTGAGGTACTTTCCAAAGTGTATTGTGATCATGAACAAAAAACCTGTACATGTTTAGGATATAAACAGAAAAATATAAATAAATCTTCTGCTGCTATAAGTATATTATACCATTGGAAAAAATAAATTGGTTCATGGATAATATTTTTATGAGTATATAATGCACAGAACTAAATTTTATTACTGCTTAACCAAAGATCCTATGAGATCTATTAATATTATGATATTTAATGTGATTTTATCTGTAGTAAGGCAGTTTAGACATTATTACTAAATGGAATTATGTATTTGATCCAAATGCCCTTCTCCAGCATTCTTAAGTAAAATTGGAAGAGTATATTTATTGTCAGAAATAGTAGAAATGGAAACTGTATCTGGATTTATAAGACACAGAAAATCGATTTAGAAAAATCTGAAAATTTTTCTAAGAAAGCTATTTTAAAGAAAATCTGGAAAATGTATTTAGGCAATGAATTTTCCTGATATTAAAGGAAAGTGTCCTTTGCCATTTTTGCTTTGACTTATTGAAAGAGCATTCTTTTTAGAACATGGCCAGATCTTGGAAAGATGTTAATTAAATTCCTAACCATATCTTGTGAAGAACAATTGAAGGACTTAGCCTGGAGGAAAGAATACTTGGCAGTAGCTACTAGGCATCAATGTATCCTGATCCTTGAGAGATGGACAATAAAAGAGATGAGCTATAATATTGCTTATGTTACTATACTGACAGAGTCTTCAGGGCACAGTGGAAGATGAGGAATGCAGTCAGACCTTGGTGTGTTACAGAAAAACCGGACCAGAACCAAACAGGGCTCTGAGAGTTTGGAGTTACACTTTATTCACCGCGGCGGTCCTAGGGAAATGAATCCAAATCTAAGCAAAGCTACAAGCAGAACTTCCCTTTTTATAGAAGAGCCAGCCCTTTGTGTGCTTGCTGGCGGCGGCCTTGAAAACTATAAAGTTCTATCCAATTAAAAAATGCATCTGGCATGGCATTGGGTGTATCTAGTCTCTGGCCTACAAGGTCAGACAGCTAAGTTTATTTCCCCCACTATTCAAGCAGGCTAGAAAGCAAAGTTACTTTTTCAGAATAAGAGGCCGTCCAAAGAATAGCAGAGAATTCCAAACAGTAGTTTTACAGAATAGGGGTTTTCCTTCACAGGTGGACTTCTTGAGTTGAGCAAACCAAGCTAAATTATGGGGAAACTGAGGCATCTTAAGTTTGCAGGACATAGCACTGGAAGGAGAGATTACACAGAGGGAGAACTCTGCAGATTTTCAGAGAGTTTTCCCCTTGTAATCAGCTGAGTACTGATGAATATACTGTACATGTATGGAAAAGACCTGAGGCTGAAGGAAGAACCAGTGAAACATATTAGAGGGAAATATATTTGGTACTCAGGCACATTCAGAAATAACACCTGTTTACACCAGTTAAACAGAAAAATCACACATTAATTATGAGACATTACTCATAGGACTCAAAATGGACTTACCTCAGTATGGGGTAATAATTAATCCCAGATTGATCAGTAATTTGGTGCCTAATAAATCTTGAAAGTAAGATGCAAAAGGCTGAAAATGTTCAAGTAACTTAACTGTGTCCCAGAACAATGCTCAAGAATGTATATAGAAAGACAGTATGACCAGGGGAGCGTGCACATTGTCTTGCATCAAATCACAATGACAAAGTGAGCAAAGAAGCAGGAAAATATCCATAATGAGGCAAAAGTCAATCAGAACTGATTCAAAACTGACATAGATGACAGAAGCAGTAGGCAAGGGCACAATAACAGCTATTACAACTGCATTTCAGATCTTTGAATAGAGAAATAGAAGAAATTTAAAAAGACCAAAACTAACTTCTAGAGATGAAACTCTATGATTTCTGAGATGAAAAATACACTGGAAGAGATTATGTTAAATTAGACATGACAGGAAAAAAGGATTAGTGAACTCCAAGACACAGCAATAGAAAATTTTCATAAGGGAACAAACAAAAAAAGCAGCCAGAGGGAAAAACGTACTTCACATGCAGTATGGTTGGCTTTTACTTGAAATACTAAAGGTAACAATAAGACCAAATGATAGAGAGGGATTATGACTGATATTAAGAAAAGCTAACATTTATTGAGGGTTTACTATGTACCATATTCTTTTTTAAACGATATGCATGATGATCTAATTTGATCTCCATAGTAATGTCATGATGTTACTGCTATTATTGCCATCATCGTTTTATCCTTGGAAGGTGAAATATAGTCAAGTTAAATAACTTTGTCTAGGTCAGCCAGCTAGCAGGTGCGGGATCTGAACTCAAACAAGAATAGGCAGTTTGATTCTACAACCTAACCTCTCAACACGAGGCTTGCTGCTGTTAATCAGTAACTTAGTTTTATGTAGCTCTTGTATTCAGCAAATTGAGATCTTCTTTTTAAAATATACTGAGCTTTGTCAAAGATACATGATTGTAAAGGAGATGCCTTGGTAGACACATATATGCTGAATTCACTTTTTGTCTATTCATATTTTTTCATTTTTCATAGGAAGTACAGGAGAGAGATTCCCAATTACTCTAACCTTTATGAAAATAGAATGAACAAAATAGAGAGGTACTAACTTCAATTTAGCAGGTGGTCTGCTCTTAAAAACGTTGTATCAGAAGTCCTAGAGCTGTCCTTCCAGAAGATCTTGTAAAAGAGACAATGCACAGCCCTAACCGGTTTGGCTCAGTGGATAGAGCGTTGGCCTGCGGACTGAAGGGTCCCGGGTTCGATTCCGGTCAGGGGCATGCACCTTGGTTGCAGGCACATCCCCAGTAGGAGGTGTGCAGACGCAGCTGATCAAGGTTTCTCGATGTTTCTCTCTCATCGATGTTTCTAACTCTCTATCTCCCTTCCTCTCTGAAAAAAAAATCAATAAAATATATTTTCAAAAAAGAGACAATGCACAGAGATAGAAAATGAAATATATGTATGTGTAATTGTGATAGTGGATGTATAAGTTTGAAAAGCAAGGTGAACCCTAAAAGTAGTGTTTACCCCCCTTTTTTTGTTGTGTATTATTTATTTTTGCTTAGTCACAATATTAGGTTAACTTGATGTTGACAAACAAGAAAATCACTATAAATTTGAAGCATTTTTTGCGTGTTTATTAATTGACCTGACTAGAAAGCCTTTAAATTGTTACATATGCTCATTGTTCTGAAATGTTGTCAATAGTCCTTGATCTAAAGATATAAAAACCTCATTTTAATACTTGCAAACATTTTTCCTAGGCAGGAGATGGTTATAACCAGGGTAAGATCCCTGTGGGGACTGGAAAAAACATATATGGGGCCCTCATTAGGAAAATGAATAAGAATTCGGAATATGAATATAGGTTGAAGTGTGGATGCCTTTTTACAATGAGAAACAGTCACAACAAAATACAAATTTATAAAGCTGATAAATACAATTATCATAAAATTCAGAAACTAAATTGTATTCTATTAACTACCTAATTTATCACAATTATATTTTTTCTTACATTTTTGGGTGCATACCCTTTGATCACTTCTTCATATGCAAAATTGTATAATTTCTCTTGCATGGTTGATTGAAGTGTGTGTGTGTGTGTGTGTGTGTGTGTGTGTGTATGTGTTTACTTATTACCTGTTTAAATAAGAATATTTTAGCTTTACAACTAATTAATAATGTTATGTAAATTTATGATATTATGTAAGATTTTGGCAAACCTCCATGGAATTTCATGTGTGAACTATTAGATTTCAGGGAATTTCAAGGTTTTCTGAGCAGTAATTAATCCTAAATACTTTGGATTTATGACACTTTTTAGCAAGTTTATGGGTAAACAGAAAACATATTTAGTGTTTGTTTTTTTGTAGTATTTATTAATGTCAACATTTTATGAAAAATCATCAAGAAACTTAATGTTTTCCAGCATATCTACATGATTCAGTCCTCTTTTTAAATTGGATTAACAAATAATAAAAGTACCTATTAACTCATTTGAAAAAAACTTTTTTTTTTGTCTTAAATTCAGCTTTTGGTATAATCTGACTAAAGTTTTGGGTAAAATTTCTAAATGTCAGAATAATTTCTGTTGACTTGATTTTACTGCTTACGTTTATCATATTTACCTCATACCTATTAACATTTCACCAGAACTTTTTGTTTTTTGAAAAGTGCATTCAAAGCTGACTACAAAAGTTAATATTTCTATACAAACAAGTTAAGAGTTCATATGGCTTTGTTGCTTTACTGAAATAGTCCAAAATTTAATTTACAGTAGAATACTTGCACTTTATTAAATAGTTTACTTCTAAAAAAGGTAATAAAAATATAGTGCAGTTTAAAATTATACGTGCTTTATTATAGAGTATACTAGAGGCCCAATGCATGAAATTCGTGCAAGAGTAGGCCTTCCTTCCCCCAGCTGCCGGCACCGGCTTCCCTCTGGCACCCAGGACCCGGGCTTTCCTTGCAGCCCCAGCTTCATCCAGAAGGTCGTCCTGAAGGACATCTCGTCTAATTAGCATATTATGATTTTATTATTATAGATTCCTGACAAAAGAACATTGTTTGAGGAGGTGAAAATAAAAACATCTTCTGTGCAAAGTGTCACACATCTGATGTTAAGGGAATTTTCCCAAGACTGTGTTTTGGCTTTATACATTTAAGACTTTGTTTCTCCCTCGATCTACACATATACACTTCGTGGCACAACTATGCATGTGCTTCTGTGAGGCAGGTCCATAGCGCTGTAAGAACTCTGGCCACCGCCTTCTTGTCCTAATGCCTGTTGAGTTCCTTGACTGGGTGGGAGGGAAATCCTTCACTTCTTCACTGTGAAGGGTAGCGGGGACGATGTTTAACAGTAACTCAGTGGTACATGCTGATGACTGAGAACTATGTAAATAATTTTATGACACCCAAACCGAAAGTATCCACAGCACAGCTTCCCCTTAGCTACATGCCCCAAACATCTGGCTTTGCCGTGCCCCTGCGAAGGGAAGTGGGACAGAGTGGGGAGGGCAGCTCAGTGGGTGGATACCTATTGACTGGCTGCATTCAAGCCATATAGCACTGCAGTTGAGAAGTTGCCTTAGAGACCTTACGTCTCATAAAGTCGAAAATATTTACTATTTGGCCCTAACTCTAACCCTAATGCCACCTCTAACTCCAAACTCCTAATCCCTAATCCTTTCTTATTTCCAGAATCCGACATTTCCATGCAGCACATTATTAAGCTGTACAGTAAATTGGAGCAAGTTTACATATAAGGCCCCAACCCTGTGTTAAAACAAGTCTTCCCGAGTGTCCCAGGCGTGGGCCAGGCTGCCAGAGGCTCAGCTGGAAGGAAGGGATGTGTATGAGTATCAAAATAAGAGTGCTGACCGCTGTACTCCATCAGCTTGTAGAGAGTGAGCGTATTCTCTCCTTACCTGGTGATGAAAATTAAAAAGAAGTGCTCTGCAGTGCCAGATTCCGTGCCAAGAGTGATAATTGGGTATTAGCTCCAGCTGGCCAAGGTTGTGCCACAATTGCAGTGCTAGCAGGGCATCAGATCGCACGGCCTTAATGATTCCTCAAGAATAGATTGTTTAACCTTGGCTGCAGCGGGCCTTGCTGACATTATTTATTCCAGTTTTTGAAATTTGTGACTTCTGTCTTTTCCAAATGGTGACTTTTATTTTACACCTTCAGTTGTTTTGACACAAGATTGGAATCTCAAGCTTTTACAACACCTTATTTAAGGCTTCTTAATATTGTGGGCGAATGGTTGTCCTTAAGAAAGTGTTTGGATATAGCATCATATTTCAGTGGGTTTGTCATGAAAAATACCCCTGCTGTGTGGCCGCGCTTCTCACATTAAATGGCTCCGACAGATTCTGCCTTTCATAATCTCACTGACTTAAAAAGCAGATGCATCTTCTGTGTGAGCTAGAAGATTTGCTCAGCACCGCAGCACTTAAAGCCAGACGTCAACATTTCCTTCACTGCAGATAGGTCTACTGATAAAGAGAGGGACATAATCTCCTTCTTACTGACTCACTTGATTTCCATATTTTTGAAGGTTTCTTTTGCAATTTAAGTTACAAAAATCTACAATAAGTAACATGAGTAAGATGCTCTGCTTTCCGATTTTACTCCCTAGTAAATGAAAAGTATTTTCAATGTGGTGGTTTCTAAGTTGGCTTTGTTGTGGTCTATGAGACTATAGCCACAGCAGTAAATTGTCTGTAGCCTGGATTTATGTCACTGTGTGGCTTCCTATCCTTCCATAGTTTGCATTGCTCATTTATACTTTTCAAAATCCTGATCACAGCCATTTATTCTAGCTCCTTCTAGCTCTCCAACTCCCCCTCCCTCTCCTTCCCCTGTGGGCCCCATTCGTGAATTCCTTCCTGCTCTTCAACAGAGTGTGCTCATTGCTGCTTCTGTGACTTTGGAGTGTTCTTTGCTCCCTGCTCACTTCTCACCTGGAAAATTCGAACGTGCCTATCAAGACAGTGGAAGCCTCCCCCCCTCCCCACCCTCTCCACTCATCATTTACGTGTCTGTCGCAGCCAGTGGAATGCAGCTGACTCAGGTATCAGCACCCAAGTCTTAGTCATCTCAGTGCTCGATGTCCCCCTAACAGGGTACCTGACTAGTCTTGGCCAGCATAGATCAAATGAGACAGAAATAGGCTGACTGCTAAGAGCTCTTAGCCAGAACTATTCCTGTAGCAAAGGGCCAAGCTGAGAAAGGTACTCTTTACCCTCAAGGATGGGCCCACTGGAAAAATTGATTCAAAGCTAGGCCATGCACCCATGTGTGCACACGCACACACACTCATGTTAGAGTCTACAGTTTTGACACCTGTGAGAAGGCACTACTGATGGAGGAAGCCACTCACACGGGGAAGTTGAGGACATCAGATTGGGAGCCAGACTTGGACAATATCAAAACCGGGTTATGAAAAGCAGAGTAGAGTGTTACAAATTAACCGTTGTGCACGTGACATGGAGCAGCAAGCAGGTGAGCTGATCAGCAGTGAGTGACAAACAACTAGTCTGCAGCCTTTGCAGGAGCCCAGCTGGAGAGCCTGTCCCCCACCTTTTCCTAAAATAATGAGTACAGTACAGGTCACGGTGAGGACACTCGGGGACTGCCAGATGCCTTCTACATTTGTGGGTAAATGTGACTTGTGAAGTCTCCTTGTGGGGTGATGACTGTGTTTACGGAAAGAGTCTCATCCCATTTTCATAAAGAATGGCATGTGCCACTCTTTAGCTGTTTGGACAGCATAGTGTCAGAAAATTTTAAAAGGACGAGACGGGAAAGGGGGAGGGGAAGACATTGGAGTTCAGGGAAGAGTGAGAGGAAGGCCTGTTAGAGGCTGCTGAGTGACAGAATCACCCCAGCTGAACCGAGATAATGGCTATGATCTTTGACTTGGGTCCTCCTTGCAAGCTGTGGCCATAAAGCAGCGGTTCTCAACCTGTGGATTGCGACCCCTTTGGGGGTCGAATGACCCTTTAACAGGGGTCACCTAAGACCATCGGAAAACACATATATAATTACATATTGTTTTTGTGATTAATCACTATGCTTTAATTATATTCAATTTGTAACATGAAAATACATCCTGCATATCAGATATTTACATTACGATTCATAACAGTAGCAAAATTACAGTTATGAAGTAGCAACGAAAATAATTTTAAGGTTGGGGGTCACCACAACGTGAGGAACTGTATTAAAGGGTCGCGGCATTAGGAAGGTTGAGAACCACTGCCATAGAGGCTACATGAGCCCACCAGTACCCTGTTGTTGGCAGTGCCTACTAAAACATTGTCTGGCTGTTGTGGTACAAATCATAGGAGGAGCATGGGATATTTGATTCAGTAGATTTTTGTCTTATGATTAAACTGTGGTTATGGATCTTGATGAAGGAGATAAGAAACAGATAAGAATCAGTATAAAATAATTTCAATTAATTTAGGTTCAGGTGGTTACATGTAGGATGCCTTAGACTCTGAAAACAACATACAGAAAGAATGTAACCTCTTAGATTAAATTAACAGTTCTTTAAAGAAGGAGAGAATTGATTCAATGATGCTTTAAGCTGAAAATATGGATGTTTGATAAATGACATTTTAAACATCCCTTCCAGCAAAGAAACAAAACAGAACAAACACTTATCCAAATAGTAATGATAAGAGAACATTTTTTTTTCAATTGATGTATTGCTTTGGGAAGCTAAATGCTTAATAAATATTCATTCCCTCAACCCTCATTTCAGTTTATTTCAATGCAAGTGGAATTCAATATGGACATCTCTATTTGGATGACTGGCTTTCATAGTGATTCAGAGACCTACACACTTTCTGTATCAGGGCCCAGCCATCCCCCAGGACCCAGATGGGGGGGGGGGGCGGGGAAGAGAGGAGAAGAGAGGAAAGGAGAAGAGAGGAAAGGAGAGGAGAGGAGAGGAGCGGAGAGGAGAGGAGAGGAGAGAGAATGGAGATTTTTGGTAGCCAAGACTGTAGAGGATACCTCACTCATATATAAACTAAAAAAAAAAAAATTCCTTGAATAGAAGGAAACATTTTTAATGAGGCATTCTTTCTCCAAATAGCATCTTTTTTTAACTGCCCACTAATTCTGTAACTCATCAATGATTGACTAAGCTAGGACTAACACTAGAATTCAAGAAATATTGTTGCAAAACCATCTTCATGGGTGTTTATTTTTAAATATATAAGCCTTTTGGGGGTGAATGTGAGAGATAGATGTTCATGAATCATAGTCTATCAGCATTGCGTTGTTGCTGCAAGAAAAGCCTTTAGTTGTTCTAGACTGAGCTAATAGTGTGGTATGTTAGCTATTGTATAAAAAAGTATTTTCTGAACCTTGTGGGTTCAGAAAATACTTGACATTTTTCTGATGGTGGTGAGCAGTTTGTGCTCATCCATTTCCTGTGCAATTGTGACCATTGCATTTCGTGGGAGGCTTGCCAGTGTTGAGTCATACAGTCTTGAGCATAGACACCTACAAAAGCAAGTAGCCCAGGAAGGGCTTAAACCAGTGACCTAGAAATGAAAACAAGGAGCCTGAATAATTAATCAGTCTCTGTGCTGCCAGGCTCTTGTAAGAGCCCCTCCTACCCCAATTCATCCATTCCTTCCATTCCAAGTAAATGCTGATGAGCATATCCTTCTGAAATACCATGAGCCTGGAATTTGCATGAATCCAGACATAACAATTATTATCGTCATTACAGACTTATCAAGTTCTTTTATATATGCTTCTTAGATCGGCCAAATTATTAAAATTATTAGAATATAGACCTTTAATCTCTTTTTGTGTGTCCTCAATAATTTTTAAAAATTTTATTTTATTGTTTAAAGTATTATAGATAGTAGTATATATGTCTCCTTCCCCCCCCCATTGCCCTTCCCCCGCCCTCCCCTACCCCCCAGCACATGTCCTCACCCCACCCCCTAGACCTGTAATCTTAAAGTAACTAATTTCCACTGTTGTAGACAAGCATGGAAAAAAAATAGGGTGCATGTTTCCATTTTATAAATAAACATTATTTTTATTCAAGAAGTTGACATTTTCATGATTTTTTTTTGAAATTTTCATGATTGGCACTAAATGGAAGAAAAGGAAAATCATTTTAAGTGGATAATATGTGAAAGAACTGAAAGAATAATTTCCCCATGATTTCACTTTGTTTCAAATCTTGCAATCAAAGATATTAGAACTTTGACAGAAACTGTACTAATCTGTTACCTCAGGAATATTTTTAATAGTATCATCATGATTTGACCTTCATCAACTGTGTAAGAATTTTTGAGTCCTATGGAAGATTCTCTCTCTCTCTCTATCTCTCCCCCACCTCTTGTTTTCCTTACTTTTCTTCTACTACTTTCCAGGGAAACTCTAAAAGTATGCTTTAATTTTTTTCTATAGCAATTGTGAAGAAAGCTCTAAGCAAGTCTAGTTTAAAAAAAGAAAAGATTATTCCCTGATTTCTGGGGGAGGATAAGCAGTTTCAAACAGAAACGAGACAGAGATTGGGGATTCAGTTGGATATGAAAATAGCTATATTCCTTAAGTAGAGCTATGCAAACAGCTGTAAATTTGGATAATAAGCAAGGAAAGATATTTGAATTTCATTAGGGCTTTTTTCCTCTACAGCTAGCAAATATCTCACCTTCTAAAATTACTTCAATTGTGATTCACCACAATGTGCAGGTAATTAAAATTGAAAAAATGTTTACCAGGTGAGGGAAGTTGATGAAACGAGCCAGGAGAAGGGTTTGGAAAATGTGAAAAGAAGAGCAACTCAGGGAACACACTACAATTTAGAAGATATTTTAGGAAAGGTAATATGCAGGAGGATTTTGATCTAGTAGATGCTGCTGGGTCAAGACTAACCTGGAGAAGCTAGGTTACCAGGATGTTTTTGGTGGTGAGCATTCATTCAATCAATCAATCAATCAATCAATATTTATTGAAAACCGATTGTGCTTTGGCTTCTGCACCAGATCCTGGAATAATAAGTGCTGGGGGCCCCGTTCCTGTACTCATAGAGCTTACAGTCTAGAAGGGGAGAGAGAAATAAATCATAATTACCTACAGTTATGGTGAGAAGTATGGCACAATGTGGAGCATTACTGTATGGGTACATTTGGGGCTAGGGAAAGGGATTTCTGACTTGGGCATGGGTTTTTTTTTTAATGGTTTAAACAAGTGTATTGGAATTCCAATACTAAATAAAAACATGAAATTGTTTTTTTTAAAGCCTTAGAGTTTACAGCCTCAACTACAGAAAAGGCTAAACAAGTGTGTACAGCAAGTAGTCCCAGCAGCCCTTGAGAGCCCCCGCAGGCAACAAGGTGCAGACACATCTGTTCCAGATGCTCCTGGCCCCTGTTCTTCTTTTTTTTTTAATATATTTTATTGATTTTTTACAGAGAGGAAGGGAGAGGGATAGAGAGTTAGAAACATCGACGAGAGAGAAACATCGATCAGCTGCCTCCTGCACACTCGATCAGCTGCCTCCTGCACACTCCCTACTGGGGATGTGCCCGCAACCAAGGTACATGCCCTTGACCGAAATTGAACCCGGGACCCTTGAGTCTGCAGGCCGATGCTCTATCCACTGAGCCAAACCGGCTAGGGCCTGGCCCTTGTTCTTGATTCAGAAGCTGGGTATGCGTGCAATTAGGATAGAGCATAATTATTGGTCTTATGGCAATATGTGCATGGAGAATATTGTAGGAGTCCCCAATTTGTTCGAGATGAATATGTCAGGTAAGACACACAAAAGGAGTGCAAACCAAGTCCAGAGGGTTTGCAAGAGACTACAAATTGATTTATTTGTGGAGACAATTCACAATTTTTCAGAATAGAATAGCAAATGGTAGGAAAGAACTTTAAGTTCAGCATTGCTAGAGTTTAACCATTGGTGGGATGATATTATAAAATGAAATACACAGAAAAAGAGAGGCTGATCAACAGAGGATCCTTTGGATTATATAATAGAGGCCCAATTACTATGTGTTTGATAAATGAATTGTGATATGATAATTGCTATAATTAAGACCAGGAAGATTATAGCTCTTAATAGTTGTAAATATGATACTTACACCTCTTTAAAAAACTGTTGTTTTCTTACTGAAGGGGTAGATTCATATTAGTTGGCTATGAAATTAATACATTTAATTGTGATGAACATTAAAAATAGAATAAAACAAAAAAGAATATGAGAACATAGATTCTGTGAAACTTTTGTGTATATAGATATGTGTTTGTGTGGCCTGGGTGGATGTGGAAAATCTGAAAATGTAAAGTACTTATTACTGTGGGTTGGTGTCAAAGAGTCCTCACAGTGCCTGTGATGGAGAGAGTTGGTTTCTGGGCATGTCTACATGCTGTGGAGGAACTGAAACTATGAAGCGTTCAGCACCTGTAAACATGAGGTGCTCTTGCTCCTGAGAATGAAGTAAGCACCACTGGCATCAGGGCCAAACTGTTGGCTCTAGTGGCAATGCTGACACCTTGCCTCTGTCTCGAGGTGACAACAAGGCCACTTCTCCGGGTAGTTCCTTGGTGTTGTAATATAGATAAATTGAGAGTAATGGTTATCTCAGTTAATTAATGAGCCAAAGTCTCCAATTATGAAACCTTCACAGATTCTCTTAGGCCCTCTGGCAGGTTTGGAGATTTCTGAGCTTTTTGGATGAAATCTGTATTCTCTCTGACCCAGTTGGGGGAAATAAGGAATGAGTGGTTGTATGTGTGTTTTAGGAGGGACATCTGACTCGTTCTCTGCTTCATCTGCTTTGATTAAATGGTGAGAAAATAAATCTACTAAGATATCTATATCATCCCTTTTTATGTATGTTACCCAGAAGGTTTAGCTCAGCATTTGCTTCTTTAAGCAGTATTTCCTATAAGACAGTGAGTGGTCTTTAGGAGGTGGTCCTGTATCTTCAGTTGTAATAGGATGTGCTTTATTCAAAAAAACAGGAGGAGGAGAAAGGAAAGGGGAGAAGGAGGAGGAGGAGGAGGAAAAGGAGGAGGAGGAAAAGGAGGAGGAGGAGGAGGAAGAAGAGGAGTTGTTGATCCACATATAAGTGGACATGCACAATTTAAACCTGTGTAGTTCCAGGATCAACTGTATTCTCAGTCTGTGTTTGGGAATCCATGTATGTACAGGGCTGACTGGTACCTACATGCAGATTTTCAACTGAGTAGGGTTGCAGGGGTAGGGGTGGCGGAAAGAGGGCTTGGCCCCTCTGACATCCACATAGTACAAGGATCAAATATAGAACTGATGATATGCGAAGAAAGGAGAGAAACTGGCTGGGCCGGCTTAGCTCAGTGGTTGAGCGTTGATGTAGGAACCAGGAGGTCACAGTTCGATTCCTGGTCAGGGCACATGCTTGGGTTGTGGGCTCGATCCCCAGTGTGGGAGGCAGCCAATCAATCATTCTGTCTCTCTCTCTCTCTCTCTCTCTCTCTCTCTCTCTCTCCCCCTTCCTCTCTGAAATCAATAAAAAATATATTTTAAAAAAGAAGGGAGAGAAACTGGAATCATATAAAATGCTCAGGTAAAAATCACAAAAGGCAGAAAAAGATTTGAACACAAAAACAGGAACAAAGAATAAGCAACAAAAAGAAAATGCTAATGACTATGGTAGATATTAATCCAGCTATTTTAGTAATCCCTTTTAATATCAGTGATCTAAATGTACCATTTAAAAGACAGAATTTGTTGGAATAGATCAAATAGAACTATCCAATTATACAAGACACAGGCTTTAAAAATAAAGACACATATAGATTAAAAGAAAATAGATGGAGAAAAACAAACATGCTAGCACTAACAAAAAGAAAGCAGGAGTAGCTATATGAATTTAAAATAAAGCAGATTTCAAAATAAGAAAAGTTAGTAGGGTTAAAGAAAGGCATTATATAAAGATCAAGGGTTCTGTTTTCAAGAATGCAACAATTATTAATATGTATGCAGCTAACAACAGAGCATCAAATTATGTGAAGCAAAAACTGATACAACCACAAGGAAAAATAGATGAATCTATGGAATAGAATAGATATTCCAGGGATAGATGGTCATAAGTATAGTCAGTTGATCTTTGGCAAAGGAGCAAAAGCAGTGCAATGGAGCAAAGACAGGCTCTTCAACAAATGGTGTTGGAACAACTGGACATCCATATGCAAATAATTGAATCTAGACACAGACTTTATATGCCTGACAAAATTAACTCAAAATGAATCAGAGACTTAAATATAAAACAAACTATAAAACTCCTAGAAGATAACAGGTGTAAGCCTATATGAATAATATTGGAAATAGTCATCTGATACCAAAGATACAATCCTTGAGAGAAAGAAATTAGCTGCACTTCATTAAAATTAAACACTTCTGCTTGGAAAAGGAATTCTAATCAAGAGAATTAGAAGGCAAGCCACAGACTGGTAGAAAATATTTTCAGAAGAAACATCTTATTAAGGACTATTTTCCAAGATACACAAATCCTAAAACCCAACAATAAGAAAACAAAAAACCAATTAAAGAGTGGGCCAGCCCAGCCAGTGTGGCTCAGTGGTTGAGCATTGACCTATGAACCAGGAGATCATGGTTTGACTCCCAGTCAAGGCATATGCCTGGGTTGCGGGCTTGATCCCCAGTGGAGGGTGTGCAGGAGACACCTGATCAATGAGTCTCTCTCATCATTGATGTTTCTATCTCTTTCTCCCTTCCTTTTTCTCTCTGAAATCAATCATATATATATATATATATATATATATAGAGAGAGAGAGAGAGAGAGAGAGAGCCAAAGACCCTAATAGACACCTTAAAGAAGATGTACAGATCACAAATGAGAATATAAAAAGATATTCTACATCATATGCCATCAGAAAGATGCCAATTAAAACAACAATGAGATACCAGTACACACCTATTAAATTAGCCAAAACCTGAAACACTGACAATATCTAATTATGGTGAGGTTGTAGGAACTCTCATTCATTGCTAGTGGAAATGCAAAATGGTACAGCCACTTTGGAAAATAGTTCTGCAGTTCTTGTTGTGTTTTTTTTACAAAACTAAGCATATTTTTACCATATGATCCAGCCATCTCACTCCTTGGTATTAACCCAAAGAAGTTGGAAACTTATACAAAACCTTGTGCAAGAATATTTATAGCAGCTTTATTCATAACTAGAGGTCTGGTGCATGAAATTGTGTGTGGGTGCAGTCCCTAGGCCTAGCCTGTGATCAGGGCCATCATCCCCAGCTGCCAGCAGCCTGCCTCACCCCCTGCTGCCACCCACCCAGTTCCCAGTTTGCCACCAGGGATGGGAGCCTGACAGCTGGGGCGAGAGGGACTGAGAGGTAGGCTGGTCCCTCTCGCAATCCAGGACTACTGGTTCCTAACCACTCACCTGCCTGCCGACCTGCCTGATCTCCCCTAACTGCCTCTGCTGGCCTGATGGCTGCCTAACCGCTCCCCTGCCAGCCTGATGGCCCCCAACTGCCCTGCCCTGCCGGCCTGATGACCCCCAACTTCCCTCCCCTGCTGGCATGATGGCCCCCAACTGCCCTGCCCTGCGGACCTGATTGCCCCTAACCTCCTCTGCCTTCTCGGCCCCCACCACTGTGGCTTTGTCTGTAAGGAAGTTGGACATCCAGAAGATGCCTGGTTGACCTGGTCTAATTAGCCTATTACCCTTTTATCAGTATAGATGGTAAATGTTAGAAGTAACTAAGGTATCTTTCAGTCGTTGAATGAATAAATAAGCTGGGGTACATCTAGACAATGGAATATTATTCAGTGCTAAAAGGAAATGAACTGTCAAGCCATGAAAAGACAGGGAGGAACCATAAATGCATATTGCTAAGTTGAAGAAGACAATCTGAAAGGGCTGCTTATCATGTGATTCCAACTACCTGGCATTCTGGAAAAGGCAAAGCTATGCGTTGGAGACAGTACAGAGATCAGTGGTTGCCAAGGGAAGTGGAGGTGGGAAAGAGATGAATAGGCAGAACACAGAGGGTTTTTAGGGAAGTTCAAAATACTTTGTATTATATTATGATGATCAATCAGTATATGTCATTATATGTTTGTCCAAACCAATAGAATGTACAACAACAAGAGTGAACCCGAAGGTAAACTATGGATTTGGGGGCATTATGATGAGTCTATGTGTTTTCATCCTTGGTAAAAACAAAAAGTACTAATCTGATGAGTCATGTTGATAATGGGGGACTATGCATATGTGGGAACAAAAGATATATAGGAAATCTTTGTACCTCTTGCTCAATTATATTGTACACCTAAAACCACTCTAAAAATAAAGTCATAATAAAAAATTCAAACATATCTAAAATTAAACAAAGAAAAATTACATCTTTGCTTACACCTCTAAGGTATCAGTATTCTCACAATGTTATTATATTACTAATAATGCAAGATGAATGCTATCTTCTACTTTTCTTTTTCTCTTTTATGTGTCTGTAAGATGTAAATGTCCAAGGCATAAAGATTTTCTCTTGTTTGCTGTCTAGGGGAAGTGCTGTCATTTTTCAGTGAAATAGAAATGTTTTCATTGGCATTATTTCCTAATTTGTAAGCATATAATAATGCTGAATAAATAGACATTATTTTCTCAAGTTCATAAATGCATACATGCACTGAATTCTTGATTTAATAGATACATTGCTTTAAAAGTACCCTGTATAACAAGCACTGTGCTTGGTTCTGGGACTGTAAAAATGAGGGAGTTTGCCTATTGGAGGGAGGAACATAGAAATGATGCTGGAGGAATCAATGGGCCAGATTTCCCAGAATGAGTGGGAATGAGATTCTTGCGATATCTTCAGAAAATGAATTTTGTAAGACTGTACGGGAGGTTGGGATGTGGAAAATGGTTTCATTGGTGTGGAGTTACATTTCCCAGGTTCCAAAGTCCCCTGCCCCATAATCCAGTTCTGGAAAAGGTACAGCTGGGAATTCGGCAAAGCCAGAAACAGGGCCACTGTCCAGAGTTTCCATTCCATGTTATAGCCAGGTATGGTTCAGCATCCAGGTTCATTAATGTCCATTAGTCCATGTGAGGAGTCCAATATGGCTGGGGGCCAGGTGGGCACAGCAGAGCGCACCCCCTGCCATAGGAGAGCCAGGAACCCTGCGCATGTGTGAGAGAGAAGAGAGGGAACTTCCTTGGTTTGGAAGTTTATATATTCAGGTTTTGTGCACTTGCAGTGGCCACACTCATTCTGGTCACTGACTGGCTTTCAGGTGTGATTGACAAGTAATCAGGTAGGCACCTCCCCACTTCACTCAGTCCTTACTGGGCATGAGTCTAACCTGCCTTTGTCCAGTCCCTTCCCCTATCAATCAGCAGGGAATAGACTTGGAGAATGTTAAATGCAGCTTTTTGGCAAAGCTGTATAATTGGCATGCCTATATATTTTCTCTCCCCTTCTACTCCTTTCCAGTTAAATAATAACCAGGTAATTGCAACGGCATCAGAAACACGTAATTAAAATAAAGAGTAAGTTGTTGTGCCGAGTGGTCATTATTTCTGCCTAGAGTGGTGTGTGAACCAAGACACAGAAGACAGAAGACAGCATGCTTTTATTGAGACCTGAGAGATCACTGCGAGTTTGTCTGCTAGGCAAGAGGGGCATACAAAGGGAAGAGTTTTGCCAAACCCTTCATGGGTAAGTGGGCATGTGTCCTAGGAATAGCAGGTTGGTTCGTGTGTGTGTGTGTGTGTATGTGTGTGTGTGTGCAACGGGTTTTGAGGAGATGTGAAAGGTGTGGGAAATGCATGTATGATGGAGGAGGCACGAGGAGCCTATAGTATATTGAGCAGTTAATCTTTTGTGGTTCAAATGATTTAGAAATTGTTCACAGAAGTAACTCCCAGTCCAAACATATTCCATTAATGATTTATTTTTGGAGTCTATTGTTAATTTATGTGGTGTTTCGCTACTCATCATGAACTTGTTAATAGTTCTTGTTCAAGGTTTTTTACACTTGATGTCTTAAAAAAACATGCTTTTAAATAGACATTGTGCTTAATGAGGGGAAACATACTATTTTGTGAATAGCCTTAACACTGTGCCAACTCATAAGAATGTTATAATATGTAATGATGAATTCTTTGCTTAACAAGATGAGTATATACTTACATAGTGTAGATTTGTTAAAGTATTCGTGAATAGAAGTCATTCTTGGGAAGGTGCTTGTGGAACTTAATTGATATTTAGATCTAGGTTTTTCCTATTTCAAAACACATTTAAAAAAATTAACAATCTAAATTTGGTGAACTTGCCTATGGTTGACGAAATTGTCAGTGTTGGAATAATTGAATTTTTTTAATAAAAATGTCATTGAAAATCTAAGCATGCTTTTGAAGAATTAATGACATTTCTCTTGAATGAGGTCCAGGCTGAATTATTTTTTTTTGTTCCATCGAAGCAATTCAGATTATTCCTACTGAGTTCTCATTTCAGCCATGAATATGACTTAATATATACTAAGTGATATTTTTCTCCAGTGGAATTTTTCTCCTGTGGCATTTAGATAACTTCTAAGTTACTTTTTTTGGCCTTCATCAACTTTTACATTTTATTTTGTCTGACTTTACTATTTATGATTATTTCTATTCTTTTAGATTTTTTTCCATAAGATTTTACCCTCTGGTCATAGGCAGCAGCTTCATCCTGTTTCCCACTCTTCACAGCTGTGCCCTTCAGGCATATTTTGCAGAAACCCAATAACTCCCCCTTTGGAGCCCTGATGGGTCTGGTGAAGGATAGTATAAAAATAGACGGAAGCCGATCACTGTGCTGCCGAAACCCCACTTTTATTTCCTCTATCATTGAGAATAAAGTCCAGATATTTACCCTTGTTCTGGTGCCCTCTTATGACCCGTCCCTGTCTGTCTGTCCCTGTTCTCATATGCCATCTTCCCTTCACTCTTCCACGCTGGCCTTGGCAGTTGCCCAAATATTATAAGAACTAAACATGATAAGTAAGAGTCATAAGAATGGTGTTTTATAAGTGAGATAATTACTGGAAGTTGAATTTCAGAGGTAAAAGCTGTTAACATAAAAAAAAAATACCATTGAAACCTGTGAAGAATTTCTGAGAGTTTATTTGAGCCAAACTGTCGACATATGCTGGGAAGCAGAACCTCCACAAATTGAGATAATGCTCCAGAGAATGGCAGGTTACATCTGTATTTATACATTGCAATCAAAGGAGGGAGGTAGGTGGGTTACATGAAATTCATTGGTTATAGATTAAGGATGTGGAATAAAGCAAAGTGTGTGTGTGGGGGGGTTAACTGCTGGGATTGGATAAAAAGTAAAATGATAGACACATACTTAGGTGGGTGCAGGAACAATTAACATGATCATGAAGGAATTTGTGGTATGTGTCCTGGCACCCAGCACATTAGGTTGTGCCCCAAAGGGTCCAGAAAAAGGGAAGTTACAAGTTACCCAGCACTTCAAGGGTATGTTATCATAGATGCAAAAAGACAGATAGGCTCAGTTAAGGTAAAGGTTGACCTTGTCAGTGAAGATACTGACCTAGGACGTAACTGCCCACCATAACTGCTTTAGTTAAAGTTTAATTTCAGACCATCCTTTGTGGTTACTTTAGGTCTCTGAGTTTGCAAGACTGCTATGAAGGCCTCCCCTGAGCTTGTCAGGTCAGCATGTGGCCCCTGTCATCCACAAAGCTATGAAAAGTAAAGTTTTTATTTCAAAAGCTATGGTTCTCACTTACCATTAAAACAACTTCTGTGCAGAAAAGTAAAGAGTACTTGTTTCCTAAACTCGTACTGACACTTTTCCAGATGCTTTGATCTTGAGAACATTTTGGTGATCTTTTTCAACCTTAGAAGAACGCAGCTTTGAGTTGATCATGGGAGTAGTACTGGAGGTTGGGGTAAAAAAGAATGGGACCAGGTGCTGAAGGCGTCAGTGATCTGGATGAGTTGAAACCCAGTGTCCTGGTAGATGATGGAGGAAGAAAAGGCTGCTGAAGGGAAGATAATGGGTATCTGCTTGTGTGGGTGTGTGTTCATAATGTTTTTTCTTTTTTCCCCCTAATTTTCTGTATTTTATAATGTTTTGACATCTTGGTGCTTTGCTAGTCCTGGAGATACTGCACCTCCCAGGGCTGGCTAATTCCTCAAGATAGTAAACAACATGCCTGGGAGCATGCCTTTTATATGTAAACCAAACAATTCAAAGCTGATATCTACAACCACCTTTCTTATCTAGCTCTCACACACCAAGACCACCCCTGTATTTCAAACTATCTGATCCTAAACATACTGAAATGGAATTTTTGGACTGGAACCTGGATTCTTTGTCCACTGGAGTCGAAGAATGAATCCAGGGACTGAAGATGGTATAGCAAAGGTAGAAATTTATTAGAGAACAAGTACAAACTGCCACTTTGGGAGGGGGAAGAGTCCCACAGAATGGACTCCCACGTAGGGAGGGGGAAAGGGTCCCACTGAGGTCCTTTTCCCTATGGCTTATAAAGGCTGCAGATCCTGGTGCCTTAGATTGGTTACTATAGTAACTCCTGCGCTTAAAGGTCGAACCTTACATGAGACATGTGAGGTTTTCCTCCCCTCTTTCCTTATTATTTTCCTATTCCCTTTGGGCTTTCTTCTCCTTCTGGATGAAGGGCTTCCTTCCCTTTATTTTGTAAATATAGACCTTTTGCTGTTCCCAGCTCCCTCATTCTATGGAAATGTACCTGTTGCAGCTTTTCAGCTCCCCTATTCTATGGAAATATACCTTCTGCTGCTCTGCAGCCCTGTGCTTCCTCCATGGTCCCCTTAATTTCCAAAATTTCCTAAAACCTGTATTTTTCACCCCCCGAAAATTCCTGTTTCAGTATTCAGACTTATATTCCGCCTCAGCCATTCCTGCTCTTGGAAAGGACAGTTAAGACTCTGGGCCATCCTCCGCCTTACCCCCTTTTTGTCTCCTGACCCAGGTGTTTCCCCATGTGGCCCTGCAGTACATTGATGCCTCCTCATCTTGGGACCCATGAATAATAAATCTTCTTTCAATGGCATTGAACTCTCCATGTCATAACTCAGTCACCTCTATGAATTAACTACCAGGCACATTTACAACAATGACAAGACGCTACATATTCAACCACAAGGAACTGGGCAGGATGCCAACCTATTGAAACAGGAATTTTTGGGGATAAAAAAGACAGGTTTAGGAAATTTCAGGTATTTTAGAAATTAAGGGGACCATGGAAGAAGCACAGGGCTACAAAGCAGCAGAAAGTATATTTCCATAGAATACGGGAACTGAAAAGCTGCAACAGGTATATTTTCAAAGAATAAGGGAGATAGAAACAGCAAAAGGTCTAAATATACAAAATAAAGGGAATAAGAAAACAATAAGGAAGGAGGGGAGAAAAACCTCACATGTCCCCAGTGAGGTTGACCTTTGAGCTCAGAAGTTACTATAGTAACCAATTTAAAAGGGAATATTGACCAATTAGAAGGGATATCAGGACTTGCAGCCTTTATAAACCTTGGAAACAGGATGTCTGCGGGACTCTTTACCCCTCTCCACATGGGAGTCTGTACTTGTTCTTCAATAAATCTCCACCTTTGCTATACCATTTTCCATCCGTGGATTCATTCTTCTACTAAGAGGGACAAAGAATCTGGGGAACTATCCTGCCCAGTGGAACACCGTGTGTTCCAGTCCAAAATCATGTATCACTATGAACCAGGAGTCAGGGTTTGATTCCTGGTCAGGGCCAGGGCATATGCGTGGGGTTGTGGGTTTGATCCCCGTTGTGGAGTATACAGGAGGCAGCCAATCAATGATTCTCTCTAATCATTTATGTTTCTATCACTCTCTCCCTCTCCCTTCCTCTCTGAAATCAATAAGCATTTATTTTTTAAAAAGAATTGGGCAGGAAAATTAAATAAAATAGCACCTTACCATGTGCTATTTAAACACAGAAACAATAGTATTGAAAACTGATCTACAATGTGAAAGAAACAATAAGCAAAACAGGTTATTTAAAACAGTGTACATGTTGGTCCCAATTTTAAGGGAAAACTTTCTAAGATGAATAGTCTGGCATGAACTACATCAAAGTGTATTGAGTGTGTGAGTGGAATTTGAGCTAATTTTTTTTTCCTGTTAATATTTTCTATTTTTTCTCCAGTTAGTATGAATCATTTTCGGTAATTCAAAAACCTAATATTAAAGTGGCATCACTTGCCTAACTTTTGCCTCTTTGGGCCTTAGAACCTTGATTGAGATGCTGACGACATAGAGCCCCTGATTCCAGGTACACATATTCAACGTTGCTGTGTGGGTGGACACTGTGCTTTCTACAACCAGAATATTTTTTGAAATGGATGAGCTTGTCTCTAAACTGAGAATTATGCCTATTTTACAGCACACATTAAAAGATAGAGTAATCTATAGTGTATTTGGAAGAGTTTCCACTTCTTCCTTTCTGAAAACTGCTTAAAACCCTTCATTGTGAAGGCTTTGGACCTGGCTGAATTCTTTTCTCCAACCTGTGGGATCCTGTTTTGTGTGTACCATGATGTTATGCCCAGATTTCAAGATCCCCAAGAGACCACCAGGGAGCCAGCCGAGTCCGATGAAAAAGCATAAGAGTCTTTATTCGAGCTAGCTCGGGCTCCCCGTCTACCACACTCGCCGACGCAGCAGCAAGAGGCAGAGAGAGAGAGAGAAACAGCTCTGTGGGGAGAGGGGTTTTATAGGTGGGTTGGAGTAAGGGGAGGAGAGAGGACTGTGGGCCCTGCCGATTGGCCAGGCGCAAGTCTGGGTCTTGTTACACAGGATGTGGTTGTGTCTATGGTGCGCACTTCCCTTGATTATCATTGGTTAGTTTAAAGAAATCCTAGGTGTGGCTAGCAGAGGCTCGGGCTTCCGGGAAGATGCTCCTTGCTGAGCACATGGCTGCCCAAAAATGGAGGATCCGGGGCAAGATGGAGGACGTAGCCCTCGGCCTTTCACATGACAAGTACCATGGCAGGTTTCTTGTTATGTTTTCTTTTGCATTTTCTCAGGCTCCTTTGTATCTCTGTTGTATTTTCTCAGCATTCCCTCTAAGCATGGGCATTTTGGTGGTTTACCTTTTCTCCCATATGCTGTGCTAATAATGCTGTCCACCTTCTGTGTTATCTCTTAATTTTGCTTTTATCTGTCGGTTCATCCAAATGTCTACTTAGGTGTGTATGCAGTCTTGCTGGTATTCACTCTGCCAGCGCCATGCTTGTTAGGTAGGATCCGTGTCCTGTAGACCCATGAGAGGGATGTGTACATGTCTTGTGTGTGGGTGCGTCATTTATTCTTGGACTCCAAGCTGCGATGGTTTTCCCACTGCTCAGCATCACAGAACCACTGCATGTCTCCCAGGAAGCACCTTGGTAAGATTTGCTGTTTAACCAGGGAGTTGGTACATAACAAACAGGTTCATATATATGAGAAAGAAAATAGGGGGGTGACTTTAGGGGCTTATAGCCTAGTTCGGTATCTAGTTAAACAGTGATCTTACTTCCCCATTCTAACTGACTCGGGCGGAGCTGCAAAGCCCACCCCGAGGGGCCCGCCACAAGAAGATATACTATATATGTCAAAACCTCCCCACATTGGCAGTGCAGGCTTTGGATCAGAGTCCCCTGGACTAGCAACGCTGTGTAATAAAGGTTTACTTTCCTGATTCCTCTGGGTGCCGGCTGTCGTTCTCCTGGGCCAATGGCCACAACATATACAGGGCAACCATTTTAGATAGTAGAGGAGTTGGTGGCACTTTTTTTCTTGAAAATTTAGGAGAGCTTTAAGTGGTTTTGTTGTAGAAATATACAAGAAATTCTAACTCTTCTTTAAAAAATATATTTTATTGATTTTTTACAGAGAGGAAGGGAGAGGGATAGAGAGTTAGAAACATCCATGGGAGAGAAACATTGATCAGCTGCCTCCTGCACACCTTCCACTGGGGATGTGCCCGCAACCAAGGTACATGCTCTTGACCGGAATCGAACCTGGGACCTATCAGTCTGCAGGCCGACACTCTATCCACTGAGCCAAACCAGTTAGGGCAAGAAATTCTAACTCTTAAGAGACACAAAAGGATTTAGTAAACTGGAAAAATAGTTGGGACTTAGGAAGTTCAGAGCACCCCAATATCTTCCTCTTTGCTGTGTATACTCTCCAGAGTAGGAAAACACAATCAGCTCAAATCTGAAAAGTTGAAGTGCTGGCTGGTTATTTTCTATAATGGTTCATTTTCTGAACCACTCACTCCTTCCCCCACTTAGTCTTCCTTGAAGCAGTGTCTCAGCTGGTTTTTCCAGTTGTTATTTTTGTAATCCCTTGGATGAAATAACAATTTCAGGTAAATTATGTTTTCCTGAACATATGGTGTATTCCATTGAGGATAGATGTGTTTTATATCCCTTACATTGTAATTCACATATTTTTTAAACCTCTTTAATTTTCATGTTTCAGCTGACTATATAATTAAGGGTATATATTTCTTGATTGTAAAATAGGACCAATAGTTTCATATACATGTGTTTTGTTTTTTCACATTTAGATCTCTATATAAAGCTAATTTAGTTCTTTCTAAGAATATATTTTTAGGTCTTTTTATGAAAGCAAGAATTAGAATAATTATCATTATTTATAAAATACTGCTTAGTATATAAAAGTAACTCCAAAGAAATTATAATCACTCTGTAAAATTGAAAGTAGAAGGCACCTAAAAATTCATCAGCTTACAAGAAACTATACTTCAATAAAAATTGTGTGTAAAGCCAACTTACTTTATTTATTTTTGCTAATCCTCACTTGAGGATATTTTTTCCATTGCTTTTCAGACAGAGTGGGAAAGAAGGAGGGAGGGGGGGAAGAGCAGGGAGTGAGAAAGAGAGAAACATCATGTAAGAGAGACACATAGACTGGTTGCCTCCTACACACACTCTGCCTTGGGGGTTGGGGGGGAGTGGGGGTAAGGGGCGGGCAGGGAACAAACCTGCAACCCAGGCATGTGCCCTTGACAGAACCTGCGACCATGTGGGGCTTGAGCTGACACTCTAACCACTGAGCACATTGGCCAGGGCAAAGCCAACTTATTTTAGAACAAAACTTAGAATGTTGTGTTTACATTGAAACAAGTCCCCAAACAGAAAATTCTAAATAAAAATATACCTTAAAATGATGATAAATATATTTCCCTAATTGGTCAACAAATGTGAGGATTAATAGTGTGTTTGCTGTTTACTTATGCTGGTAAATCCATCAGATTGGTGGTGGCAGGTGCAATGTAAAAACCAATTCATGTGCCCTGAGACATGGCATACAGCTAAGTAAGGGTGTTATAGTGAGCATGACTAGTAGTTCCCAACAGAATCACTACTAAATATTTTCATGTGTGAGCCAGAGCCATACACTTTTTGTCACAACTACTCAACTCTGCTATTGTAGCAGGAAGGCAACCATAGACAACACACACACACACACAAAAGAATGGCTGTGTTCTAATAATACTTTATTGACAAAAGCAGAAGGTGGGCAGATTTAGTCTGTGGGCTGCTGTTTGTTGACCCCATTCATATGTATCACCAGTCCACCAATTTCAACGCAAGGGAAGCTATTTGAAAACAGTCAGTAGTAGTATGTCAGTTAGGAGGGTTTGGGTTGCTAATAATATAAAATCATATTTATAAGCTTACCTCAGTTTATAGTACTTCGGAGGTGTTGCCGGTTTTACAAACTGAAAGCAAAACCCCCCACTACCAAATATATTATGAATTTATGATTTGACTTATTGTGATCTTGAGCCAAACCCTCAATATCCTGGAGGTATGCCTGTCCTGTTTGTAAAGCCAGGATGGTTTTAGTCTTGGCTAAATGAATGTATCACTGTCATAAAAAAACAAAGTGCCATTCTTCCTTCTACTCTGTTATCCTTGGCTGTTGTCATTATCTCCCCTCATTGTCACAGCAGTGTCACATGTAGTAACAATCCTGCGAAGGGAAGAGTCCCATGTCTGTCTCTCTTCTGGAACTCCCCAGGTGGCATGCTGTCAGATCTCATTTGGGACCAAACGCAAACTTGAACTAAAAAATGCCAGAGAAAAAAATTCTAATTATTTAGAATTGCACACAATTGCCAGAGAATAGTTATGATTCTCTTTCTTGGGATGGAGAAGGGTCCAGCCCTGACCCAAACCTACAGATACCCAGCATTTGAATAAATTGAGATTGTGTTTAAGAGTAAGTGCAGTGCGCTTCAGGGGGTTAGTGGAGGAAGATGTCTGTGCAGTATAGTATTTTTCCCATTAATTATATTATACTTTAAATATAATTCAAGGCCATTCATTTTCCTCTGTTTCTCATCTAGTCAAAGGGACATTTCATGCTTTCCTGTTTTTGGTCAGAGAGGAGGGAGGAGTGATAACCAAGGTTCTTCCCATTAAAGAGCCATGCCTTCCCGAGAGGTCTTGAAAGACAGTATTTAAATTTGGTGAACCAAGATGACTTGATAGTCTTTCAGGAACCTCTTAAGCCCTCAGATAATCGTACAGAAGATATCATGTTTTGTATTATCAAACCTGTAAGTAATCTGTTGAAAAGCATTCATCCTGAACTGTGATAATTATTTATTTTAGTGCTAAAGGGAATACAAAAGTCCATCTGGTTCTCTCAGATGCTGCTGCCCTCCAATTTCAGATGAGGGCAGGTGAGTTGCCAAGGGGACCACTTGGGTGGCTGGGGAGTAAAGACATAAACATAAAGAGAAACTGGGTTTCTGGCTTCATGTGCTGCGTTCCCTGCGTTCCATCACAGCATTCCTGCAGCGGAGCTCCTGCTCAAAAAGGAGCTGGTGCTTGTCGGTGCGGATGGCTCTAATTCAAGTTCTGAGCTTTTTCCTGGAGCTCTTTCTGAATTTGGAGCTCTTTAAGCTGTCAGTAGTGGGCTGAACAAATACATTTAGATGCACCTATATTTACTTTAGTCACTTTTGAAGAATGACAGTGCAATATTTTGTGGGTAAATTTGTTCAAGAGCCTCTGGTTCCCATCTCCCTCACAGCACATCAGCCCAGCAGTGCCAATTTTCTAAAAGCCTGTTTTATGCCAATCATATACTTATGTGTTGATTCAAAAAGTATTACATTTTTAGTCCTGACCTGAAGGAGCTCAAACATTCTAGTGAGCTCCTGACCTGAAAGAGACAGATGAATGAACAATTAAAATAGTGTGTGATGTGTATAGCACAGTATAGGAAGTGCGATGTGCTGTGACAGCAAGGCTGGGTCTGAGCAGGTCAATAAATAATGCCTGAGTTGACTCTCAAAGGATAACTGAAAAAAGTCAAGTACTGACAACGGGGAATAAGCTTCCCTGTAGGTGGAGTGACAGGGCAAAGGCTTAAGGCGTCCAAGAATATGAAGTTTGGAGAACAGCTAGCAGGTCACTAAATCTGGAGTTCACAAAGACTTAAGATGCAAGGTGGATGAATGCTGAGCAATAAGTCTATGCTGGAGGACAGTATCATTGCAACTTTATCCTTAGGCAAAGGGAGTCATTAGAGACTTTCAACAGAGAGTGACATGCTGTGATTCATATTTCGGAAAACCCACTAAGGCTGAAGAATAAGAGGAGGGAATAGAAGGGGCTGAGACTGAAGGCAAAAGAGGCTGTTTCAATAATCGGAAGAAGAAATGACGAGACCCATCGTTAAGGCGGTGTTGACAGACAAAAAAAGAAGTGACATTTTTGAAATACTGGAGACAGAATTTGGTAGAGTTGATAAGCCTGTCCATGTAGGATGTAAGAGAAAGGAAAGAAAAAATGACACCTACATTTCTGACAGAGCCTGATAGATAGTGGTTCTGTTCATTGATCTATGAATACAGGAGTTGGACCAATTTGGGTGAAAGATGATGAATTCAGTTTCAAGGATGTTGCTTTGAAGTGTTTGGAAACCTAGTAAAGGGTTGCATAGAGGAAGCTGGAATTGAGGCAGGAGCTCTGAGCTACAGAAATAGATGTGGGAGTTTTCAGCATAATTGTAAGCCTTTGACATGAATGAGACCACCCAGAGACTGTGTGTAGAGCAGGGAGAGACAAAGGACAATGATGGAGTTTAGAGGACCAACATAAAGGGCATGGGAATAGAAGAGGAGGTTGACAAGAAGACGAAGAACAGGATGCCAAGAGGGTGATGGAAGACTAAGAGAGAGTGATATCCTTAAAGCCAAGGATATAGAACATGGTTAATATTGTCAAATACCACTGAGATGTCAAGAGAAGAAGTGAAAAGGGGCCATTGGATATTTTGAGATGATATATTTTTAAATTTTTATTTAGGTATGGAATATGTGATCATTATATAAGTTGAATATATGTACATATATACACAACCATATATAAATACATATGCATATATAATTATGTGCAACTTAAGAATTGACCTAAATCCCACCACCCAGCATTACTTCTGTTAAATTTTCGATATATATCTTCCCAGACTCTTTCTATATGCAAATCTATACTCTATTTAGAGATAGGTCTATATATAACAAAATGAGTTCCTACTATAAAAATATGAGACACTGCATGCATTTGCTTGTCATTCTTTCCCAGAGACCATGATGATCTTCTCATCTTTCCAATTTTAGCACATAAGCTGGTGAAGCATACGGTGTCCATTGAATTAAGCAGCGAGAAGATCATTTGTAACTTTGCAAGGCTAATTTCAGTGGACTGGTGAGGGCAGTAGCCAGATTGCTGTGGGATGGGCAATGGGTGAGGAGGTAGAATGAACAATATGGACTATCCTTTCAAGAAGCCAGGCTGGGAAGGGGAGGGGCAGTATAGGATATCAAGAGAGGAATAGGATGGAGAGGGCTTTTTGTTTTCATTTTTCAGTTGGACAAGACTTTCCACTGACTAGAGGGAGCCAGAAAAGGGGGAAACATTGAGGATCCAAAGAGGAGGCTATGATTGATAGAGTGAGTCATGAGAAGGCAGATAAGAATGGGGGGTAGGGAAGAAGAAATAAGGTCCATTTTTAATAAGGCAAAAGGGAAAGAGGTGAAGGTGGGAAAAGATCTGATGAATGTGCGAATGAGTCGCTTGAGGTGATGCGGGTCACCTCAGAGAGAATATGGCGGATGAAAACGTAGTTATTTATTTGATAAAGGCATTTTTTTAACTTGATTGAAACGAAGAATTGCCATATTGAACTGAATCCATTGTCTGTCCACTTGTATCTTGAGAGAGTTGCTAAAGATGCCAGCTAGAAAGATCTGCTCTTCTCTGACAACCTGAAAGTTCATGAACGGTCCCCAGATGCTTTAGTTACCTCAAACAATCCACTAGGATCTACCGTCCTCGTATTTCTCTGATGCTACTTGAAGCTGGATGTTTTCTTAACTTGCCTGCCCCCCTGAGACTATCTGCGAAATAAAGTACTTACCTGAGGGAAGTTGCATTGCACTTTGAGACAAATCCTGGTTGAAGTCCATTAACCTTGGGAAAGTGACTTAACAGCCCTGTGCTTTCGTTGCCTTGTCTGTACAATACTAACAATGACACACTTTAGCCAGTGACCAGGAGTGTTCAGTGAGATCTGTGCTGTTGTGAATACAAATATCCTGAACTGAATGGAAAGCACGGCTACCTCCAGATGTACATATTTAACGGAGCCCCATTTGCATTTTCTAAATACCAGGATGCATTTTATTTTTGTATTTATAAAAATATATCACCTGAGGTCTTTTCTGGCCCATGAGCCTAAAATGAAATGTCACAGAGAAACAGAAGGAAACCTGGGTTATTGTTTTCCTTTTTCACATACGACTTTTTATATCAACAGGCTTGATAAGGTGATTTACCAAGGTTTCTATAGGCTGAGTACCACTGGTGCTGAAATATCAGTCCTCATTATAGAAGACTTCTAAACACATGTAATTGCTATTATGTGTTATGGCCTTTCAGGTCTGGTAATTCACTCGCAAGGGGCAAGGATAGCATAATGCAGGCAAATCATCTCCCATGTGCTGGAGCTGCCAGCAGACGCACAGCAGTATCTGTTCCTGTTAGACCCCGTGAAGAAGCCATTTTCCGTGGGAAACTGAAAGAAGCATGGGTGTGTTAGGTTTTTATCATTATTTCTCTGTGAGTTTCTGCAACTTCCTTCCTTATTAACTGACCAGAACATGTATGGATTTAATGTTGAATTTTAAAATAAAACAGTACCCCACTAGAGCTTGCTTAAACAAAGTTCTTAAGTACTAAGTAATCTTACAATAACTAACAATATACAATAGCTCTTACCCAAATATCTGCTTTTATTTCTTTATGTTATACCTTTTAAAAATGTTTTATTCATTTATTTTTTTAGAGCGAGAGAGGGAGGGAGAGAGAGAAACATTGATTTTTTTGTTCCATCTATTTATACATTCATTGATTGATTCCTGTGTGTGCCCTGACCGACTGGGGATCAAACCCACAACCTTGGTGTATCAGGAGGGCTCTCTAACCAACTGAGTAACCGGCAGGGCCTTTATGTTGTATCTTAATATTCTGATTCCTTCGACTTCTTGACTCCCCATCCTTGGGTTGCTTGAATTTTTTTTCATAATCTTGCTCATTTTTGTTTTTCAGCATTTTTCTGGTAGCAGTTTAGAAGGCATTGATTATTTCACCATTTTGTTGCATAATATCACTTCTTCAGTACCTGCAAAATTTGGTGTTGCTGGTTATCTCTTTATCACCTGACCTAAATGCCAAGTTGAATGGAAGGTTTATGACCCTACTGTTGCCCACCCCCAGCTGAGCTCACTCTCAGAGCACTCCTCTCTTGATGGGTGGTTCCTGCTTTTCCAAACTGATGAGTGAGAGCAAGTTTTATCTCACCATTCAGCATTGATGTTTTCCATAGCACCTACCTGGGCCTCAAACACAATGGGTGGCTAGTTCACATGCACTGAATGAATGAATGAATGAATGGAAGGGTAAGTGGATGAAGGAAGGAAGAAATGGAACATATAGGATTTGTCTTCTCTTCTAGAGTATTGAAGGTATTCTGAGGAAGGAAAACCACTTTTTGTTTTGATTAAAACCATTACTCTCTAGGAAATGGATCCCACTATTGAAAAGACAAAAATGGATACTTGAAAAGAATTAGCTATTTGGGTCATGTTTTATATGTGTATGCGTAATCAGTTATGAAGGTTCTGATGCCTGTATTCTGCAGATGATAGAAACAAACCAAAAACCTTCATTTGTGCCCTACTGAGTTTGTAATCTAGTAGGTTATGTAAAACTAATGGCAAGTTCTTAAGAATGAGCCAGTGAAGAATAAAGTAAGGTCTTTTGTAACTGACTGTACAATCCAGTAGGAATTTAAGGGTTATGGTGAAGATACAGCGTGAGAATGTCAATATTTGGATATTGGAGGAGGAAAAGGAAGGTGTCCCCGGTGGGGACTTTGGGAAGCAGTATGAACCCTGAGTTATAATGTGGTCCAAACCTGATTGAAGCAGATGACTTACATTAAAGAAATACAATCTAATAGACCATGGTCAGATGTTGAGTTAGGCCTTCTTACAAATAGGACCTGTTACAAAGAGAACCCAGGACTTATTGGAGAAGAGAGTTAAGTAATCATCTTGGTTCTCCTAGAAAAAGAATGTTTCAGATAAGTAGTTCGGAGTGAATTATACTAAAGAGCAAAAGATAATGAGAGCAATTTGGTGGTTATTTTGCTGTAATCTGTATATGAAATGTTGAGATTCTGTTGAAGATTAGAGTTGCATAGTTATTGCCTGTGGAGTTCTAATTTACAGGAGGTTAGAAGGACACAGGCTAAATTAATTGCCAAAGGAGCTGTGTTCCAATTAAATAGTTTGAAATTACTTTTGGACTATAAAGATAAATCTTCAGAATACGCTGTTTGAAATATTAACAGTTTTTATTTTCAGTTTTTAAAATCTATTGCCCAATTCTGAATTACATTGTTGCTGAAGAATAATAGACAGGTAGAATAATGCTAGTTAACCGTTGGTCAAGTATATTTTGTATGTATGTATATATGTATTGATTTTTATTTATTTAATAAAAGACACAGGGCATTCTTTATTTTATTTTTAAATATATTTTTATTGATTTCAGAGAGGAAGGCAGAAGGAGAGAGAGCAAGAAACATCAATGATGAGAACACATCCTGCATGCCCCACACTGGGGATTGAGCCCACAACCTGGGCATATGTCCTGACTGGGAATCAAACCGTGACCTCCTGGTTCATAGGTCAAAGCTCAACTGCTGAGCCACACCTGCCAGGCGGTCAAGTATATTTTGAAAAACTGTGTCTCTGGTGCGACTTTGGAAAGTTAACATTGCACATAGGATAAGCCCTGTCTGCCTGGTTACCACTTGTGTTCATACCCCAGAGGAAAAAAAGCCATAATTTAGGAGTAGATTGAGTCTCTTTATGCTCCAAAATGAATTTATAGTAAATGATGAGGCTATGAATGTAGCGAAAAGCAAGCAAATGAATTTGACAGATACCAGCTTTCATTTTGAATTTAAAATTGCTGTGTTTCTATTAACATTCTCCTGGAGTAGTGAGTTTCTATTAAGTTAGCACATAGTTTTAAATTTTATGAGTATGCTATTGTAAGTATAAAAACCCATTTCAGTAAGATATGGACATGGTTATTTCTTTTTTAATCAGCAAGCTCTAGGCTATGTATTATTAGTCTAAACTTGTCATCCTGAAAGTCTTGAGTCTGGGATCCTTCTTCGTATACTCCTGTTTTTCGTGCAGTTTCCTTTATTTGGATAGAAGACATAAGATGCTTTGAAGAGGATATAATAGTTTGATACTTACTTAATATGTGCTTTTGAAAAATTAAGGTATGCTTTAGTAGGGATGTATGCTTAGAGGTGAAGTGCTGTTACAGCCTTTTGAAATTATTAGAATGATATTTTGTTCTGCAGTGGGGTTTTTTTGGGTGTTTTAGAAAAGGTTTATCATAAATAGAGGACTTGCAGATATTTTAACACTTGATGGTAGTGTTAAGCTTTTCTTTCATCATAGCAGAGATAATTGCCCTACCCCCTTCCTCTGCAGATAATGAGGAACAGTTGGAAATTACATAGCCCTTCAATTTTGAATAAAAATGGTGATGGATCCTCTAATTGCAGCAGGAACTTGCATTCAGGTCACCTCTCTTTGAATGGTTATTATGTAGAGGACCTTGATGAGCAATGCGCTGCCTTTTTATAGTCAGAGTAAGAGAAAATGAGCTTAGATTCACAGAGTTATGGAGGAAAGTAAGAAGCAGGACTTGTCCATAGTTAGGCCATTAGGTTAGGCCATTTTCATACTCGGTACCACCAGGAAGAGTGTCCAATATCCCTCTCTCCCTCTCCATTTACACCTCTTCTGTTGCAGGGAAGTATATTCTGGTGGGAACCAGGGTGTCCTTTCCTCTCTAGGGATATCTGAAGGATAATCAAATGCCTCCTTCACTGCCTTTGTTTCTCAATTTCCTCTCCTGCCTGTGATGCCTACAGTCATGTATACTCAACTGTAGGAAAAAACCCCTCTTACGATTGGGTACATGATTATTAGAGGTACCTTTTTGTATTAACAACAGAAAATTGGAAGTGCTATTGTACTTCAGATAAAATATTGGGAAGTTTTATTTTTGTAGCTCTCCAATAACTTCCAGTTATCTAGGAACACAGTTTCTTTGGAAACATTTATTCTCTATTAAGCAAGTATTTCTTGACCCCTGCTTTTCCATTCTTCACAGTGATCACTACCATGGTGGTGAGTCTAACAAGAAAAGGGTCTCTGGCTGGTGTGGCTCGGTTGATTGGAGCATCATTCCATACACACAAAGGTTGCAGGTTCGATACCCGGTCAGGTCACACACCTGGGGATTGTGGGTTTGATCCCCTGTAGGGGCATGTACAGGAGGCAGCCGATTGATGTTTCTCTGTTACATTGATGTTTCTACTCTTTCTCTCTCTCCCCCCCCCCTTCCTCTCTCTAAAGTCAATACAAAGCATATCCTCAGGTGAGGAAAAAAAGAAAACAAAAGTTATCTCTTGGAGAGCTCTTGGAACTTCTGGGGAGATTGGGGGCTACTGCACGTGTGATTGAAAAACCTTGTGTGATTTTGCTGTGGCATTGTACTTCCCCGTTGAGAAACACTTCAAGGCATTGGATCCGCAAAAAGGATAAGTAACTTTCAGAAAGTGAAACAACAACAATTACCGTGATAATTGTAATAACAAGAGAGGTGTTTTCACACAGATGCTCAGTATCATCCTGATCACTGCTCCCCTGCTGGCATGCATGGCCCTGGTCTGTGTTTACAACAGTGATTCTCGAAGTGTGATTCCTGGACCAGTAGTATCAGCATTAGATGGGAACTTGTTAAAAATGAAGAAAAAAAAACAAAAACAAAAAAACAAATGCAGATTCTCAGATTCACCCCGGACCTAATGAATCAGAAACTCTATGGATGGGTTCCAATAGTTTGCGTGTGAACACATCCTCAAGGCTGTCGTGATGCACATGCAAATGTGAGAGCCACCTGCATTAGTTTTCTATTTCTGCTGAAAAAATTAACCACAAACTTAGCAGCAGAAAACAGCATAAATGTATCAGCTGGTAGTCTCTGCAGGTCAGAAGCCCAGGCAGACTTGTAGGGCTCCTCTGCTCAGCCTCTCACAAGGCTGAGACCCAGGTGTGGAGGGGGCTGTGTTGTTTACTGGAGGAGGCGCAGGGGGAGAATCCACTTCCAAGTTCATTCAGGTTTTGGGCCGAATTCAGTGCCTGGTGGCTGTAAGACTGAGGTCCTGTTTCTTTCCTTGACTGTCAGCCAGGGTCTGCTTTAGTTTCCAGAATCTACCCACATTCCTCTCTATGTGGCTCCTTGTAGCAACAGCGGGTCAGGTCCTTCTCACGCTCCAGTCACTCTGCCTTCCTCTTCTGTTTCACCCAATGTCCTTGTCTGATGCATCTCCCTGATCGCTTCACTTCTATCCATACATAGGAGGAAGGTATTTTTAAGGAATCAATTTTACCTTGGGCCCACCTGGGTAATGGGTAATCCAGGATCCTCTTCCTATTTTATTTTGTTAATCCTCACCTGAGGATATTTTTTCCATTTATTTTTAGAGAGAGTGGAAGGGAGAGGGGGAGGTGAAGAGAAAGAGACAGAGGTGGAGGGGAGAGAGAGAGAGAGAGAGAGAGAGAGAGAGAGAGAGAGAGGCAGGGAGAAAGAGAAAGAAAGAAACCTGGATTGAACCTGCAATGCAGGCATGTGCCCTTGACCGGAAATTGAACCAGCAAACCTTCAGTGTGCGGACCAATGTTCCAACCACGCTGGCCAGGGCATTACCTCCCTATTTTAAGATCCAGTGGTTAGGAACCTAAATTATATCTGCAAAGTCCTCTTTACCATGTACTGAAACATATTCACAAGTGTAACACAAAGGGGCCAAAATTCTGCTTACTTGGCATAGTTCACCATAGAGTATTTCTGGTGGCTTTGCCAGGGTGCAGTGTTGCTTACTTGATGGCCCAGCATCACTGCCAGCTTCCCATTCTCACCACATGGCACCCAAGGTGGCTGGAGGAATCTGAACTCAAGACCTCCCTGTATCACCAGGAAGTGAAGCCCCATTTCCCACGAGGTCTGCATGTGTATCAGGGCACCTGCCATCTGTGTCTCTCTAATCGTATCTAACATTCCTTTGTGTAGTTCCTCTTTCTCTCTCGGTCTCATTCTCCAGAAGGGCTGGCTCCTCTTTTTACTCCTGTTTCTATCTCTATCTTCCTGCCATGGTCCAGAGCCCCATGGCGATGCTGGCATGGACTTAAGCCTAGGGATTATTCTTTAGAAACATAAAGCCTAGTGATTATGTCATTCTCCATAGCCAGGCAGTTTATTTTCAAATTTTGTGATTTTGGGTAACTTTCTTAATTATTTTATGCCTCAATTTCTCTATCTGTAAGTGGGAATCATAATAATGCCAGGACATTAGCCAGTATTATTATTACTCATGGAAGAAGCAGTATGATTCAGTGTTTCCAGGCCTCATTCTTGAAATGCTGAAGAATTTTATTTTTAAATTCATGTTATTTAAAAAATATATATTTTATTGATTTTTTACAGAAAGGAAGGGAGAGGGATAGACAGTTAGGAACATCGATGAGAGAGAAACATCGATCAGCTGCCTCCTGCACACTCCCTACTGAGGATGTGCCCGAAACCAAGGTACATGCCCTTGACCAAAATCGAACCTGGGGCCCTTCAGTCTGCAGGCCGTCACTCTATCCACTGAGCCAAACCGGTTAGGACAAATGCTGAAGAATTTTAGAAAATTCTCTTTCTCATGTCTCTTATTTTCTCATCAAAGCTCTCTTTTCAAACATCTTGTCTTGTGGGATCTCCATTGGACCCCACCCCAATGAGTCCTCGAACTGGCTAAGTCTTTATAAGTCAGTCATCATTGCAAAGAAAAAAATAATCACATTTTTATGTGTAATTATTTCATTGATTCTCAGAACAAATTCATGAATTATATAAGATTATCAACCTTGTTTTAGAAAGGGTGAAATTGAGGCTTAGTTTAAGTAACTGGCTCAACATATTAAATGTGGAGATAGGTGAATGGGCCCAATAGTAGTCATTAACTTCTGAATTTGCCTGTCAGCAGAAGCTAGCCTGTCATCTGATAGAGCCTCACAGAGTTTGTTGGTAATAGTGCTCCGTGTTGGTGAAGGGAAAGAATCTGAAGCTAAAGCCCGTGAGGTAAGCAGGTTGAGATGGTCCCTGGCAACTTGAGAGCATCCTGGACCATTGCTTGGCCAAAGGACCATTGTGGAAGGAATGGTGAGAACTCAGGAAGGTGAGGCAGGTGGTTCAAAAGACCTGTTCCAGGAATATCTGGACAGGGGAATTTCTGCAGTGAGTTATGGACTACATTAGCGTACTTGTCATATGAAGGCATTCCTTGGCATGGCCAACCTCGAGAGGTTTTCTGTTCAGGACACTGTCCAAGGGAACAAGGCACTTGACCCTTTGCTGCGCGTAAGGGAACTTGCTGTACTCTTTTTGTCAGGTTTTGCTTTTTTGTTGTTGTTTCTGTTGTTAATGGCAACTGGCTTCTAGCATTGTAAGCCACACCTCTTCCTTACCCTCACAGAGTCTGAAATTATCTAAGGTATTACCATGTAGGCTGTATTACCCCCTTTCATGGATATGCAATTTGATATTTTTCAAGAAGAAAACCTCAGAGATGAAATAGCTGAGAGCTTGTTCTTGGGCTTGTAAAATTGATGTACGGGTTTGTTTTCTTCCAACCTCTGTTTTTCACTCTCTCTGTGTCCAGTCAGTATTCTAAGTCTCCCTACATAAAGCAAATAAAATATGTACTTAAAAAAAATCACATCATTGAGAAAAATGTATTGTGAGCAAAACAGACTCCATTACTTGTACAGATGTGCAGTGTCAATTTGAGGCTCATTGTGGGGGCAAAAATATAAATTTTCCTCCCACTTTCTAAGTTCTTCTAATAATAAGTTCTGGGCTAAAAATCAAATTAACAGAGACAGATTAACAGGAGAAATGTCCGAAGTTTACTATGTGAATCACAGTCGGGGGTGCCATCCATAATGAGACTCCATGAAGCATTAGGCAGTTGAAGATTTTAGGCCATTTTTAACAAAGGAGAATGAGGGCGGTGATGGGGAATAGTAGGCAAATTACAGATAGGTAAAAAGAGCAACATACTTGCAGGAAAATTCCTGCAAGGCGACCCAGAAACCATGAGACATGGGATATGTAGTTGGCAGGTTTCTTTTGGGAGCCTTTCTGTCTAATGCTAAGGTGAATATGCTGAGTCCCTCATGGAGCAGGCTGTTCAATCTTAATCTCTCAGGCAGAAAGGGGGAGGGTCAGAGGATCTTTGGGAGTCTTTTGTTTCATAATAACCAGCTTAAAATCAATTTCCTGCCTGGCCAACGTGGCTCAGTGTTTGAGTGTTGACCTAGGAACCAGGAAGTCAAGGTTCAATTCTTTGTCAGGGCACATGCCCAGGTTGCAGCCTCGATCTCCAGTGTGGGGCATGTAGGAGGCAGCCCATCAATGATTTTTCTCTCATCGCTGGTGTTTCTATCTCTCTCTCCCTCTCCATTCCTCTCTGAAATCAATAAAAACATATTTAAAAAATAATAAAATCAATACCCCAAAAGGCACATTTTGGCGAGGCAAAACTTTGGTCCCTTTCAGTGTCATTCCCTCCGTAGAAAAATGAAATGATTTGTTCTCTCGCTTTCTCATGGGAGTCAATCTGGTTGTTTCACATAGAGGAGTATAAACTATGGACATCTATTTTTAATGGATGTTTTCTTATTACTCCTAGAGATAAAGCATTGCAAAAAGACACTTAAGTTATGGAAAATAATAATAATTATAATACCTAATATTTCCAGAAATGTTTTCTTGCCATGAAGTTATTTAGACTTAGAATCTATAGTAATAAAAGCATAATATGCTAATTAGACTGGAAGTTGTTCCGGACGAAGACAGGGCTGCGAGGGAAGCCTTGGTTCCTGGTGCCAGTGGGAAGCCAGTGCTGGCAGCCAGGGGAAAGAAGGCCTACTTTTGCATGAATTTCATGCATCAGGCCTCTAGTACTTACCATAATTTTCCATTTGAGAAAACTGAGGCTCAGAAAAGGTAGGTAATTTGGGCAACATCACAGAGGTGATAAATTGTAGGGCTTCAGTTCAAACAAAAGTCTAGCTGACATCATTGTGTATCTGTTTCTAAATAATAGGTAATGACAAAAATCCCAGTGCCATACAATAATAAACATTTATTTCTTGATCCTACGTCTGTGGTTTGATTGGGAGCTAGCTGACCAGTCTTAGCTCAGCTGGGCTTGGCTCCAGCTTCAGATTGGATAGGAGTAGCTTTCCATATCTTTCTTCCTTTTTGGACCAGGGAGCTATCTGTGACTGTCATGGTAGAAGAGGGCACCTCTAACCAAGAAAGCCTGTTTAGACACCCGCTTACATCATATTTCCTAAAATCCCATTGGCCAAAGCTCAATATAATGGGATGAGGAAGTATTCTCTTCTCTTGGAGATGAGAGATAGGGGAGGAAGTGACTGTTTACTGAAGAACCATCAGATGTACTTTAAAAGCTGATGTGTTTTCCTTGCCCTTCATAATTTATAAGTACTGAAAGCTTAAGTGGGATGACAGTCCTGGCTGGGAGTCAGTGATCTTGTGTATGCTTGTCATGGGGGCCATATACCAACCTGTCATTTCTGCTTACTGACTGCAATTGCCCCATTTCTTTGCTCTAGAGCAGCGGTTCTCAACCTGTGGGTCACGACCCCTTTGGGGGTTGAACGACCCTTACACAGGGGTCACCTAAGACCATTGGAAAACACATATATAATTACATATTGTTTTTGTGATTAATCACTATGCTTTAATTATGTTCAATTTGTAACAATGAGAATACATCCTGCATATCAGATATTTACATTATAATTCATAACAGTAGCAAAATTACAGTTCTGAAGTAGCAACGAAAATAATTTTAAGGTTTGGGGGTTACCAGAACATGAGGAACTGTATTAAAGGGTCGCGGCATTAGGAAGGTTGAGAACCACTGCTCTAGAGGATATTTGATTTTTTTTTTCTCTTCTCTGCTGTCCTTTGTCCTTGTTCTTGCTCTAGAAGCAAAGATCATCATTGGGTTAATCTGGCAGACTATGTTTATGATCCCTAACTGGGAATGGAATCAGTTTTATTCTGCTTTTATACAATTTTAATTGGCTGAAGGCTTTGATGGAGAAATATTTCTAATACAAGGTCTAACATGTGCAGTAGAAATTGTGTGCCCAAAGTAGCAGGGCACAAGTACTTCTTCTAGAAAGAGCAGATTGCAAGGATTATACCAACTCAAATGTTGCAGCCTAAGGAGCTTTCTACCTTCCTCCACCTCATGCTCGGTAGCTGACAGGAGGCTAAGATGCTCCTGAGAGACAATCAGTGGGGATCTTAGATATCAACCTTTTGGGTTTAGAGGTAGAGATTGTGCAGTCCCCCCTCCACCCTGTACTTTTTATGTTTGCTAATTTGAGTATTAAACCAATACCCCATTTAAAAATAAATGGTGTAGAGAAAGAATTTTAGTTTTAGTCCAAAACATATCAAAACTGCATGGCTAGAAAAAGGCATTTAAAAAGTTTCTATGACTAGGTTTTCTCCTTTAACAAGTGGATACCATATAACTTTTCCTTGCCGTTTGCTATTGCATTTTATCTATGTCACAAGAAGGGACTGAAAAGATTGATCCCCAAAGGAATAAATTAAGTCAAGTGATTTGCCTGGTAAGCGTTGTCCTTTCATTTTTTAGGTTTATAAGGCCTCTGTGACCTTCAGAACTCAAGGCTCTGTCTAACTCTGCTTCTTGGCTCACAGTTGGCTGATGGTCTTTCTTCAATGTCTCCCATTTCTCCTTGATATATGCTAGATTAGTGTCTGATGTGATTGCCGCAGCTTTTTTGTTACTCACCTCTGCATTTTCTTGTGTGTCATTGATTCAGAGTTATGCCTTGGAGCATCCATAAAAGATTTTGCGTGTCTTCCCTGGTCTACCAGATTATACACATATGCATACCCATGTTATAATTGCACTTCTCTACAGTCTTTCCTATCATGTTCAAATATTTTCACGACTAGTGACTTTCTTGAGCATCATTATTATGCCATGAATTATTCTAGCAAAGATTGAAAAAAGTTTTCAGGGACCCTCTCCAGAAACTTGGCAGTAACTGTGTCGTAAATAATGGGACCAAGACCACTTACATCTGGCTTCGTTCAAGATGAAATAGTCTGTGTCTGCAGAAAGCCTCTGGCACCTTCATGCTGCCATGGCACAGGGAGGTGTGCTGGCCGGCAGCAGAATGACGTGCCTATCAGAGCTGCTAGATAGCAGTTGGTAGTGTGAATGGGAAATATGTAAAATATTTCAGGTTTTTGGAGGACAGGCAGCATAGCAGTGCCAACTATTGTAGTTGTGAAGGAACCCACATCTAAATCGGTCTATAGGTTGGATTGCTACCCTCAGTTTATTTAAAACATGGCATTTGGAGAGAAGTAAAATACCAGCACACTGTGTTTTTGCCTTTTCTTTTTCCCCCTGAAGCAATTTGTTGGGTCTGTTTGCAAAAGGATTTGCTGTAGCAGGGCGAAAAGAGGCATGTGCCTGTGGTGATAGGCCTTCTTTATAGTGTTAATTTGAATAGAAATAATCATCCGTATTGATTTATAAGGATGGAATTGAGTGGAGACATTGATTCCAAAGAAGAGAACAGCTGTGAACAGTTTGATTTATGGTGGTATTAAACCAAATGCTTCAGTTTCAGTTTGTTCAGTTTAAAGTTGCATGTCCAGTGGTTAGCTGCTGAAATATATTTAGCATAGAGCTGTCAATTTCTCGATGAGAGGCACACCTGATAGAATGCATAATTGATTCTATTGGAGCCAGGACCATATTTTGTGCTTGATATGTGCACGGCTGCTACCTGCATATCAGTGGTACTTAGGAGAAGAGTGCTTTAGAATGAAATGAAATAACCTGATTGGACACTAATTTTATGAGACAAGAATGTAAATGCAGTGGGTAATCAGAGAGCAGTTAAATAGCGTGAACCTATTTCAGAGCCATTGCCACTCGTTTGCAAGATATCTTTCCTATGAAGGGAATGAAACCCAGCTGTCTCAGGGACCATAATCCTCCCAGTGGTCAGTTATGATATGAAGAAAACAAAGCAGCCTTTCGTTATGACATGGGGTCCCTCATCTGGTGACCACGATGCATTTACAGTGCTTCCCGAAAGCCTTGGTCTCCTCAGAGTGACTTTAGTATCCTTTTCTCAGTTCTCCCATAGCCCTTTCTGTATTCCCTGATTACAATGTGAGTCACACTGAGTCATAGTTGTTGCCCACATTGGTTATCTCTCTACCTTGAGATCATAAGCTACTCCCGGACAAGGTCCAAGTCTTTTCCAGCATGCATGGATATGTGTACTAAGTATTGGATGAGTAAATTATGTCAGTGTCAGTGTGTCTAATCCTATGTAACAAAGAGGTAATATGCAAATTGACCCTCACTCTGTCACACCATCACAAGATGGCTGCGCCCACATTGGAGGCAGGGTTCCCGTAATGAGCCTTAATGAGCGATCAGCAGGGACCTGAGGCTGCGTGGCGCTGGGTTGGGGCGGGGAGATCATAGGCTGCACCCCACACCCGGTGGGGCTTGACGGGGGACCTCAGGCCATGCCCCCCATCCTGGCGCTGGGCCAGGAGACCTGAGGGTGTTCCGGGGGACCTGAGGCTGTGCCCCCCGCCCGGCGGGGCTTGATGGGGGTGGAGCTGGCCGGGTATGGATCTTGCCCAATGGGCGTGGGGCTGGCTGGGGCTGGTCTCGCTCGATTTCGAGGTGCACGCGAGTGGGCAAGGACTTGACTTTGGGTCCCGCGGCATGCTCCAGACTCTGACAGAAGGAAGATTTTCATATACATTTTACTAATTTTCTTTCATCTCTGATATTTCTATTGTAAAGAAAGGGCAAATAACAGTATTAAAACATTTCCTCTAATTAACTCCCTTTTAATGTGCATGAATTTTGTGCACCAGGCCACTAGTATATACAGATGCCTCCAGGAGCCTTCAGTTTCTAATCGGATTCTAACATCACCACCTCACACAGTTCTGGTTCTGAGTTCCCCATCTATACCTTGATATGTCTGGACAAGACAGATAATCTGCAAGTATGTTCAGAGTTTTGGTGAATTATTCATTTTGAATCCCCATGGTAACAGATTCTTTCCGTGATCATTATATCAAACTGACAAGTTGCGTTTCCACAGGGAGATGACTTCGGCCACTTCACCTATCATTTTAAAATGGGACCCCAAGAGTTTGGAAATCCGGACGCTCACAGTGGAGAGGCTACTGGAGCCGCTTGTCACACAGGTAAGGGATGTGCAAAAGACATGTGTGTATGTTCCCATTGTGACAGGTGCACATGTCTATCATGACTCTACACAGACCTTAGAAACCCTTAGGAGGGAATAAATCATGCTGTAATGCTGGTTACTTAATGTGTATTACTGCCTGAACTGTGGACAATTTTAGCGCGCAACGAGATTTCAAGTGCCTTTAAAAAAACCCTTCACATGATTTTTTAAATTAAGTTGATGAGATAATTAAAGAGGGGGCCTTGGTGAAGGAGACTCTCATTGGAAGTATTGGTTCACAGTCTAAATAAACCATTCTTAGCATACTTGTGGATGCTGGTGCACAGTTCGGAAGAACTGTATCGACTGCTGCAGAGCAAAGATTACTTAGTGAGTTGCTTTTGCTTTAGTTTACAAGGGAGGATGCATCATGCTGGAATGATGACATGTTCCATTTTTGTGTTGTCACATTGCCGATGACTGTCAATGGAAGACACATTCTCAGGATTGTTAATTTTTAAAAGTTGACTTTTGTGTCTTGTGAAGCGCATTCTTTGCTATATTAACTCAGTAATGTATGAATGTAAAAATTCAAGATTTTTATGGTATATTTTTGAGAAATATCCTAAATTAAGTAGAGGCCTTTCATACTGGTTTTCCATAGCTGCTATAGTGAAGTACCATAAACTTCACTATAAACGTAGTGGTTTAAAGCTTTACAAGTTTATTTTTTTATGGTTCTGGAGGCCAGAAGTCCGTAAACCAAGGTTTAGGGCTGCATTTCCTCTGGAGGCTCCAGAAGAAAATCCGTTTTCTTCTCTTTCCTAGTTTCTAGAGGCCACATGGCTTATTTGGCTGTTTTCTCCATATTTTAAGCCAGCAATGTAGCATCTTTAAATCTGCCTCTGACTGTGACCTCTGATTCTGTCCTCATATCTCCTCCTCCCTTCCTCTTATAAGGACCAGCATGCTTGCATTGGACTCACTCAGATACCCTAGAGTAACATGGACATCTTTGTGGATAATTATTCAGTTTATTATAGTCTGCCCTCTGACACCCCCACCCCCCAAATTCACATCCTTTCTGCAATAATTAAAACATAATGCCTGGTATAAAGTAAATGTTGAGTAAATATATTTTCCATTTTTATTCTTTTATGGTTATACAATTAGACTCATACTAGCCATAACCAATATTGCATAAATTAGTGAAAAGAATATGAGTGAATATAGAGAGGGTAAGCAGAGTATTTATTATACATAAACTTAATTTTTTAAATAAAACAATTTATTGAGTTATGATTGACATAAAAAGCTGTACATATTTTATCTGTGCAATGTGATGAGTTAAGTGTACACCTGTGGAACCAGTACCACCATCAAGGCCATAAACATATACACCACTTCTTTGTTTTTTCTTTGTTGTTGTTGCTGTTTGGTGGTAAGAGCACAATATAACATCTACTCTCTTAGCAAATTTTAAGTATATGGTATTATTAGCTATAGGCACTATTCTGTATAGTATATTCAGAAAATATTTCCTTGGTATCACTGAAACTTTGTCGCCTGTAACCAGGCCCTACCCCTTTCCCTCTCTCCCCAGCCCCTTGAAACCACCATTTTATTCTTTGCTTCAATAAGTTTGACTATTTTAGATTCCTCATATATGAAATGTGTTATCACATGGTATTTGTCTTTCGGGTCCATAATGCCCTTCGGGTCCATTTATTTTGGCATAAATGGCAGGATTTGTCTTTTTAAAAGCTGCATAATATTCCATTGTATGTATATCCCAATTTTTTTCATGATTATTACATTTATTCTTTAAATGGACACTGCTCAAACTGTATTTAGTTATCTTGTCAGAAACATTTTTTTTCGGAAGCCTTGTAAAAAGACTTTACTAAGAACCTATATGACTCCCATTCACTGAGAGAATACTTGAACTTTTTTTAAAAATATATTTTATTGATTTTTTACAGAGAGGAGGGGAGAGGGATAGAAAGTTAGAAACATCGATGAGAGAGAAACATTGACCAGCTGCCTTCTGCACATTCCCTACTGGGGATGTGCCCGCAACCAAGGTACATGCCCTTGACTGGAATTGAACCTGGGACCCTTCAGTCCGCAGGCCGACACTCTATCCACTGAGCCAAACCAGTTAGGGCTACTAGAACTTTTTAAGTGTCTTCTTAAATACACATTTATTATAAGCCTTGTAAAATGTTTCAGGACATGTATGTTTTATTACAATTTAAACTTAATTTTATTTCTTAACATTTTTATATTTATTTTTACTTTGGTTTTGTTCTTGGCTTATCTAAAGGATAGCAAATCTAAGATTAAAAATTAAAAATTGTTGTCTTTTCCATGTATTTTTCAGTCCAATTATTTACAAGTCTTCTGTCAGATGCAGACAATGCATTAAATATTTATTAATGGTAAGGACAGTAAGCTAATTTATATTTGTTCACTTAATGTAATAGAATGCTTAAAATGCTTCCTACATTTTACACAGTGACTTAGCACTATAACTGGTCTTAACATTCCTCCAATATTTTCTGATACCTAAATGGTTTCTGTTTCTTTTTAGTGTTCCTACCCTGATTAAAACAAACTCTTTCTTTCAAAAATATAATTGTTAAAATGGCTTCTCCCTATATTATTTACCCATAATATAATGGCTGTGCTATCAATACTACACATTTCCTTCCCTGAAATGTAACCTTACGTGATGATCCCTGGAGGATATATGATCACAAAATATTAGATACGAGAGGCCCAATGCACAATATTTGTACAAGCATAGGCCTTCCTTCCCCTGGCTGCTGGCACCGGCTTTCCTCTGGTACCTTGGACCCGGGCTTCCCTCCGGCCGCCAGCAGGCACCCGGGACCCAGGCTTCCCTCGCAGTCCTGGCTTCCTCCAGAAGGTCATCTGGAAGGATGTCCAGTCTAATTAGCATATTACGCTTTTATTATTATAGATAAACTACAGGGTCAACATTTAAAGCCAAATGTGGGCAGAAAAAAAATTAAAACCAAGTCTCTATTTGTATCAAACATACACACACTTACATTCATACAACTTTATGAATTGAATAAAGTTTATATCAATATTCTGTGACACAGTGTGCCTTGTAGCTAGCTATCCTGCAGTGTCTGATAAAGATGGATAAGGGAGGTAATAAACATCAGTAGTTAAGGGGTTCTTAGTAAAATTTCTTCACTGTTATAAGAAAATGACATCAGGAATTGATTGTTAAGTATTTAAAAAAGCAAATAATTTTTATTATTATGATAATCATGTATATAAGATTGCATATTTATCTTATGATGTTGCACCAGGCCTCTAGTATGCATATAAGATCTTTGCTTAATCTCTTCCCCCCCAACCTCCTCCCCACTTCTCTCTGAGATTCATCAGTTTGTTCCATGTTTCCATGCCTGTGCATTGAGCGTCTGCCCTTGGTGGTCAGTGCTCGTCATAGCTACCGGTCGAATGTTCAGATGGTTGCTTAGGCATTTATATATATAGATAGAAATCACAAAATTTCAAATGAGGAGAGACTGATCTTAGGAAATGTAAGTCTTTGGAAAAGATGCCTGAATTTTTTTTAAAATTCAAAAAAGTAAGCTTTGTAATAGGCCACATTCCATGATAGTAATTATTAGGAAACTAAAACACTTTACTAGGCAACTTTATTAAAAAAATAGGAAATTAAGTCTGGTTGGTATGATTCATTGGTTGAATGTTGACCCATGAACCAGGAGGTCACAGTTCCATTCCCGATCAAGACACATGGTTGGGTTGCAGGCTCAATCCCCAGGAGGGGACAAGAGGCAGCCTATTAATGATTCTCTCTTATCATTGATGTTTCTATCTCTCTCTCTCCCTCTTCCTTCCTTTCTGAAATAAATAAAATAAAAATATGTTTTTTAAAAATTAGGAAATTAAGAAAGACTCTTTTTCAAATTATTTGAGAGAGAGAGAGAGAGAGAGAGAGAGAGAGAGAGAGAGAAACATTGACTCATTGCTCCAACCATTTATGCATTCATTGGTTGATTCTTAGTGTATGGGAACGATGCTCTTACCAACTGAGCTACTTAGTCAGGGCCAAGATAGAATTTCAGATAACTCTTAGAATCAAAGGGAAATTATAAACTATATATGTTAATGAAAAAGGTGATTTATTCCTAGCAAAATATACACACCCAGTAAGAGTTGTGCTCAGTACAGAATTTTAGCCTTAAATGCCTTTGTTATTTAAGAAAAATGATAAAAATAAACTAAATACTTATCTTAAGAAATTAGAAAAAAACATTGAAAGAATTTAATAACAATGAAAACTGGAATCACTAGAATACAAACATTAAAAGGGTTAAATAAAATCAATATTCGATTTTCTTTGAAATGGCCAATAAACATTCCTCAAGGCACACATTGTGGGAAATCTATGGAGTAAAAATATATAAGATTATAAATGACAAAGCAGAAATAACTCTGGGAACAAGAGAAATGAAAAGAAACATAGTAGAATATTACATGCAACTCTTCACCAATGAAATATGAAAACCCAGAGGAAGGGAATAATTTCCTATAAAAATTTAAATTAACAAAATTTATTTAAGAGGGAGTGCAAAACTGAAATAACCCAGTAAGTATTAGAAAGCTTTTTAAAGATCTGTTATCAAAAAGCATCAGAACAGATGGATGCATAGCTGAATTATCAGACATTTAAAGAACTCATAATCACAGTGTATTTAAACTACTGTTTCAATCATAGAAAAAGATAGATAACTCCTTAATCATTTTAAGAATCATAACTTTAATGTTACTAATTCAACATATTTTAAAATAACTTTTTTAAAGGATAATAATGGTTTTATCTCCTATTTGAGTTTCAATGAAAAAAAGAAACTACATAAAATAGAGTAAATAACATCCAGCAATATATCAAGAGATATACTAGTATATATGACAAAAATAGCAGTTCTTTAAAGGAATATAATAATAGCCTATTACTGGGAAATAAAATAAAATTACTTAAGTAGCTCAACAGATGATACTATGAACTAGAGGCCCGGTGCATGAATTCGTGCACCAGTGGGGTCCCTTGGCCTAGCCTGTGGGATCGGGCGGAAACCAGCTCTCTGACATTCTCCAAGTGGTCCCAGACTGCAAGAGGGTGCAGGCCAGGCTGAGGGACCCTATTGGTCCATGATCGGGGCCGGAGGTTGGCCAGCTGGGGAGGGACTGCAGGAGGGCTCCAGGGCATGTCTGGCATGTCTTGTTCAGTCCCGATAGGCCGGACCCCAGCAGCAAGCTAACCTACTATTCAGAGCATCTACCCCTGGTGGTCAGTGCACGTCATAGTGACTGGTCAACTGTCGGTCCCTTGGTGGTCAGTGCACCTCATAGTGAGTGGTTGAGCAGCCTTAGCATATCATTAGCATATTACGCCTTTATTTGTTGAACAGATGACCCGACGACCTATTAGGCTTTTATTACATAGGATAGAATGTTGCTGTTATATAATAAAAGCATAGTATGCAAATTGTCCCCTTGACTGGGAGTTTGTCTGGGAGTTCGACCAGGTGGCAGGGTTGGCCGGGGGAATGGAGGGAGGCCCCGGCTGGTGGTGGCGGCAGACGGCCAGAGGAAGGGAGGTAGGCCCTGGCCAGCAGCGGTGATAGTGGTGGCAGGTGGCCAGGGGAAGGGAGAGAGTACCCAGCCATTAGCCAGCAGCTGCTAGGGACCCTTTCGTGCACTGAGCCTCTAGTTTGTAATAAAAACTCAAAATAGAAATAGGACCATCCTTTTAAAATAAAGGAATGTACCATGTAAAGCTGAAACTAGGACAGATAAAAACCTTTTTTTTTAATAATATGATTGTATATCTTTAAAATTAATATGATTATGGGGTTAAGTGGCTAGATATAAGATAAATATACAAATAGTTTTCATTTATTTAAATCAGCTAAAAATCAAAACAGGAAAATACAGCTGGCACTTGAACAACACAGGTTTGAATTGCAACTCTCCACCTATATGTGGATTTTTTTTTGATAAAAGGCTATACTCATTTCGATCTGCAGTGGGGGATTATGGATATATAGAGTCAGCTGTATACATTGATCTATGCCATTTTATATTGGAGACTTGAGCATACCCAGATTTGGGTATCTGGGAAGTCCTGGAACCAATCCCCTGAAGATACAGTGGGGCAGTTTAATTTTGGGGGAAGTAAAAAGTTATACACAGATTTTTGATTGTAGGGGGAGAGAGTGAAATTTCTAAGACCCATGTTGTTCAAGGATCAATTATATTATTTTATAATTGAAAAAAATCTTAAAAGGCCAATTATTTTTCATATATGAAATGCACATTAACTTTGGAGTTGTTTAAATGTGCAATTTTGTAATTATTTTCATTGGAGTAGAGATTATGAATGCATAGGCTTTGGAATCAAAGAGGCTTAATTGTGAGTACAGTACTCAAGCTGATACTTTGAATAGATTACTTAATCTCCCCTTAAATAGAAATTATAGATAATAATAATCTGTTCCTTAAGAGATTATTGAAGGTATAATATGAGATGGTGCATTAAAGTGATTAGGGAATTACTATTACTATTCTTATAGTAATACAGATTTACTCTTAATGCAGTGTTCTTTACCACTTGATAGTAATCACTTTTCAGTTATTAGAAAATAGGTGCCATGTATAACAGAAATTCATTGGATATTTTTATAAGAAAAAGTTAATGAATAATTAGAAAAAATATGACTTGCATTTTATATTTACTCAAAGATAACTAAAGTAGAAACCTCTGAAATTATCGGGAATTCAACTTTAACCATTTTAGGAAGCTAATGAAGCTTAGATAATCATAATAGGACAGAATTTGCTGGAATTTCTTCCTTATTTCCTTACAGAAAAGCAAATGATATGAACTTCATGAATCTGCAACTTAAGAAATAATAATGAGCATCTGATAAAAAAAAATACCATTAACGTTTAATGAACTGTTCTAAATTGGCCTGATGGGGAAGGAAACTCCTAAGAAAAAGAGCTCTCTTTAATCCTTTCCAATATTATTTTGAGTAATATCCAGGGGACCCTATAAAGTTAAGCTCTAGTAAATTCTATAATTGGGTCTTTTTAAATTTTAGTCAAAAGTTACTAATTATCTCAAAAGCTAAATAATTAGAACTTTATATACTTAAATGTATGATTTAAAAATTTAATTTTATGCTTAAAAAACTTGACATTCTTTCCCTTTTGATAGTAATTCCTTATGAAAGAAGTCATCTGTGTGTGACTCACAACAGTAGTTAAATCTATTAGTACATTCATAATTAGACAATCAGGAGATTTAGATTTAAAATCAGGAGATTTATAGCTGAAAATGATTCAAGAAATAAATGGATACTCAGAAATGAAGTAGTCTGTGAGAATTAAACTAGTATATGCCTTATTATCCTATACCATACACACTCTTACACAATTTACAAAATGGATTATTTTATCTATGAATTTGCCAGAGAACTTAAATTATAAAATAAGTCTCATTGTATCTTTTATTCATCTGTCCAGATAATATCACTATTGAGAACTACCTTAATTCTTGCTTAATTCATGAGTTTCAAAGATTAGTACAAATTTGGATGGTGTCCATGGTAATACTACAATGTTACATACAATAAGTTGTTGATGCATCTTTATCAAAGGATTAAAATTGTATGACAAATAAAGTATATGCTAAAAGCAAATGATATGAACTTCATTAAGTTTGTTTATTTTTTTGACCAGTTTTATGTATAGCATGGTTAACCCATTTCTAAGTATTTTTCTTACTTTTATTATTTAATTATTTTATACAAAGTCCCATTTTAATTTTTGGATAATATTTTTCTTGCATGAAAAAATGTTTTGGTTTATCTGTTTTTAATAGCAGGGTTTTTTTGTGGATGAATGAACTATCTAAAATACTGTAACTTTATTGAAAACCTATGAATCTTTCCTTGTTAAAGAAAAGAATAATGTGTATTCAAAACAGATTTAAGAATAAGTAATGAGCTGATTTAGGAATTTACCTTTATCACATATAGTAATATTTAATTGAAAGATTATAAAGTATTTTATTGTTTTAAAATGTTTTTATCCCCTAATATAAACATTTCTTAAATTGCTATTTTTTTTTCACAGTAGATCCATATAACTGAAGTAGCTATTATGTTGGAAGTACTTCTTCCAATTGAGGTCATATGGTAGATTGTTCAGCAGTAACTGTGTTTGCCACTTCTGAAATAGGAGTTTAATTGACTAGTATATAGTCTGGAGTTAAGTTAATTTCTCTTTTGGGATTATGTTCAAAATTTTGATGTCTACCACCAGATGGTAGTGATACTCTCTTTGTTAAGAGGCCAGCTGTGTTGGCCATGTTTGGAAACTTGAGTAATGTATAAAACCCTTTTAAAAAAAAATTAAGAACAAAACAAAACCCTTCCAAATCCTTGAGTGAATGTAAAATAGTATAAATGTGGAATTAGGTATTCACATCTGTTTATTCATAAAGAAGTTTATAAAATAAATACTAAAATGTCACAAAAATCAAATATTGAAATTAATATTAATTTGATGGATAATGTTTTGATGAAATTAAATCCTTGCATCGCATGTAAATGTGGTGGTGACTGCTCTAGCTCTGGGTGTTTGGCATTCACCACCATGGGCTATGTGATGAGTCAATTCTCCATCTTCAGGACCAACTACTGCAAATTACAGCTAATGATTGCACCATGGCATCAGTTCACTTTTGTTAAACATAGATATACACACAGTTAACAGGCTGCATCTGCCTGTATTCTCTTTTCATTAGCATAGGACAACAAAAATTCAGTAGTGAGATATGGTTTTAGAGTTCAAGCTAACTATATTAACAATGACTCAACAACTTATCTTCCATCAAAATATTTACTTTCAATAATTTCTATTTTAAACACTGTGATTTTTTTAGATATACTAATAAAACAAATTCCATTTAGTGGAAAATAAATGAGTGCTCTACATAGTACCTCAACTTATTAATTTCTTGCTCTTAATGAAAAAGTAGGTTGTGGGGTTTCCCCCACATTTTACTAAGGCTCAGCTCACCAATCCTGGTGTTTTTTTTTTGTTTTTTTGTGTGCTTTTTCCCTCCTTCCTCCCTTCCTTCCTTCCTTCCTTCCTTCCTTCCTTCCTTCCTTCCTTCCTTCCTCTCCCGAGGATATTTTTAGAGAGACTAGAAGGGAGGGAGAGAGACAGAGAGAGAGAAACATCAATGTGAGATAGACAATCGATTGGTTGCCGTCCCGACCAGGGCCAGGGATGGAGCCTGCAACCGAGGTAAGTGCCCTTGATCAGAATCGAACCCAGGACCCTTCAGTCCACAGGCCTATGCTCTATCCACTGAGTCAAACCGGCTATGGTGATTCCTGGTTTCCTTTTCCTACGTAATGCTTTGGGGCTTGCATATAGGAGTGGTCCAAGCTGCTGAACTAAATTGTCTAAATTTCTTTCATTAGCATCTTGTCTTTGCTTGTCCTTCTGCTCTGGTGTCAGCTGGTGCTCTTCCCCAGTAGTAGGGAACTGACCACAGAGAATTTAGAACCTCTAAAGAGAAAAGGGGGAAAGCCCTGGTGTTTCTTGAATAGTTGCTATGTTCCTGATAACATCCTAGGTATTTCCAGGAATTTACATCAACCTGGCAAAGTCAGAATTCTTTTCTCCATTTTACAGATGAAAAAAAGAGAGACTTAGATCACACAATGAAAGGCCCAACGTGAATCAGACTGAGTATTAGGTCTGAGCTCCTTGGGAAAACATGGGCTGAAAATAATGAAATGGTCAGTTGGCTGGTACATCAACCACAGAAAATGTGCAGAGAGAAATGTAAGAGGATAAAGGCATAAACTGAAGGTGTGGGAAGGAGAGCACTCCCAACAATAAAACAGAGGAACAGGAGCAAGCAGAGGTGAACAAAGTATTCGTAGAGTCAGCATTTTGTACCTTTGCTTGTTTGCATCACTTCCCTCTTGCCCAAACCAACTGACATGCAAACATAACCTAAACACATTCTTTAACATTCAAATGAGTAAGTTAAAATAAAAATCCATTTTTTCCTATTGGATGGCTAAGTGCATGGGAATACCCAAATTTAGCAATAACTCTTATTCAGTTTGGCAATAAACTCGAGCCTTAAAAGTACTTTTCCTCTTGCACTTTCTATCTCAGTGAATTCTTATCAACTACTTTAAATAGGAAAAAGGGAAGTTAAAACTAAATTTAAATATTAATGTAATGCCAAGAAGAATAATGATTTTTATGTACTTGGAATAGGACAATTAACAAAACCTTAATGCATTTTAATACCAACATTTTAAGGGAGAAATTGTGGGAGGTTGGCAAACAAAATTGCTCATAACTGATTTGGACAATACAGAAACCTTATCTGAGCTGGTGACCAACAAATCCATTACACCAAGCATCAGAATGCCTAGAAGGTGACAGAATTGCATTTACTAGGGAGCCCTTAACTAGCAAACTAATTAAAACTTGTCAGAGATCTGAGATAACGGATTAGGGCATGTCAGTAGCCTGCTTGAGAGTACAAAAGCTATGCTCTGTTTTCCCACAACTAAGAAGGAAGGAAGGCCAGGAAAAGTAATGGAGAATCTGACTAGCTGTTTTTCTTTCATTCTGAGGTAACTCTCAGCCCTTCTGAAACATGGATATCTTGGCTTCAGGACCCTGCCTTCTCAGTCTTTATCTTGTTTCCCTACCTTGGCTTTAAATGTTCCTGTTTCTTGGGGTTTAGTCTTGAGACACCTATTTCCTTTCTTCTGCATTTTCTCCCCAGATGCTTGATTCTACTCATCCCATTGGCATTAGATATTATCAATATACTGACAACACTTACACTTGTAACTTTAGCCCACACCTTGTCACTGAGTCCCTTTCAGGGAGCGATGTCCTTACATGCAAGAATTCTCCTTGGTTTCTCTTTTCTCAGGTCTGCGCATCTTACTTAATGTGAATCTCTCTCTCTCTCTGTCTCTCTGTCTCTCTCACTCTCTCTTGCTCTCTTCCTCTTCACTCAGGCAAAACCTGAAGCTAAGCAGAGCTAAAATAGTGTTTTTGGAGCAACTCAATTGTAATTATTTATTAGGTTGTACTGCCTTGTACAAGTATATTTTTTAAAATTAATGGGCTTAGGAAAATGTCATTTCTACAGGTCAATCTTTTTTTATTAGTAATTTTGTGCTTTATCATCCTGAATATTGATAATTGTTGTCATATTATTATCTGGGCATAGAAAAATGAAAGGGAAATCTTTGATTTTTTTAAAGATCTCCCACAGCATGTTAGTTAAATTTAAAAATGAAAAAGATATATGAATTACTTGAATATGATATTGCAAAATATAGCTATTATTGTAAATGTACTATGGAGCCCTGTGGCAATGGCTGAGATGGTAATTTTATTCTAAACTGCAGTTTTCAATGGCTTATTTAACAAGAACTACCAATTTACCCTGTTGACTGAAACTTTTCAAGCTTGTTTTCATTCCCTACGGGAATTTTATAAAGAGATGAGGAAAAAATCCCTTTAGCTGACTCATTCCAGCATGACAAAAATGATTTTCACTCACCTATTAAAAAATTCAGAATATTTTGGTGGCTTATACATTTTTAAATGGTTTCTAAACTGTATTTTTCATATGAGTATGTTTCCCAGAAAGGTTAGGCACTGTGGTTCAATAAAATAGTCATAAATTTAAAACAGCTAAACATTATTGCAATTTTAATTGTGTAATATGTTTTCTCATTTAGCTCATCACAGACCAATTTTATAGATAGATAATGAAAGGATGCTAAATTTAGTTTCTTTCTTTCTTTTTTTTTTTTTTTTTTTGCAAACTACTCTCTATCAGTAGATAGTAAGTTTGTTAGTGACAGAACTAGTGACTGATTTTGACTTGGGACTGGTTAGTATTCTCATTTTTATTTTCTGTCTTCATTCTATTCATTTTCAGTGGTTTTACTACTCTCTCAGACACCCATTCACTATGAGTATCTGGGTATTGTACTTTGTGAGGCTTTCATGAATTATCATTGCTATTTTCAAACTCACTGATGGTTAACCACACACATAGGATGATATTTAATAACTACAGATATAGATTTTCAGATATTATTTTACATTTTTTTACATTAATACTGAACCTGTCAGAATGGCTGTCATCAACAAATCAACAAGTGGAAAGAGCTGGTGAGGATGTGGAGAAAAGAGAACCCTGGTACACTGCTGGTGGGAATGCAGACTGATGCAGCCACTATGGAAGAGTATGGAGTTCCCCTAAAAAATTAAAAATGGAACTGCCATTTGACCCGGTGATCCCACTTCTAGGAATATACCCTAAAAACCTGAAACACCAATCAGAAAGGATAGATGCACCCCTATGTTCATAGCAGCACAATTTACAATAGCTAAGATCTGGAAACTCCCCAGGTACCCATCAGTAGATGAGTGGATAAAAAAGCTGTGGTATATTTACACAAAGAATACTATGTAGTTATAAAAACGAAGGATCTCTTATCCTTTGAGATAGCAAAGGAGGGACCTGGAGAGTATTGTGCTAAGCAAAAGAAACTAGTCAGAGAAAAACAAGTACCACATGATCTCACTCATATGTGGAATCTAATGAACAAAATAAACTGATGAACAAAAAGATCCAGAGACATAGAAGCATGGGGCAGACTGACACATCTCAGAGGGAAGGCAGGGCTGAGGAAGTGGATGGGGAGTGATTAACAGGGCAACTTATATGCATATATGTATAGCCATTGGACACAGATAATGATGTGGTGAAGGCCTGTGGGTGGTGGTTGTGGGATAAAGGGGAGTCAATGGGGAAAAAGGGGGATATCTGTAATACTTTCAACAATAAAGATAAATTAAAAAAAATACGGAAGGTGATAAAGTGATCAGTACTTTAAGACTAGTAGAAAGGAAATGCTGTGGGAGCATAAGTGAGAGAGGTGGACTTTTATTCTAGACTTGGAGTTAGAGGAGGAAAGGGTTTTAGCTATGTCTGTTCTTTAGTGTTCTCTGATGGTTTGATGGCCCTCATCCTTTAGGGGATAAATATTTTATTGAAAATGTAATTGACCTATAACATTATATTAGTTTCAGGGGTACAACACAATGTTTTGATATTTGTATATATTATGAAAAGATAATCACAATAAGTCTAGTTAACATTCAATACCACACATAAAAATAGATTTTTTGTGTGTGTGATGACAACTTTTAATACCTACTCTCTTAGCAACTTTCAAATATATAATGCAGGATTATTAACTATGTCACCACGCTGTATATTACATCCTGTAAATTATTTATTTTATTTTATTATTAAAAGTTTTTACCTTTGACCCCCTTCACCCATTCACCCCTCTCCCATCCACTGTTTCTGGCAACCACTAATGTGTTCTCTCTATCATTTGTTTTCATTTCCTCCCTAAGATTCTACATTTAAGTGAAGTCATATGGTATTTGTCTTTCAGTTTTTAAAAAAATATATATTTTTACTGATTTCAGAGAGGAAGGGAGAGGGAGAGAGAGATAAAAACATCAATGATGAGAGAGAATCATTAATCAGCTGCCTCCTGCACACCCCCTACTGGGATCAAGCCTGCAATCTGGGCATGTGACCTGACCAAAAATGGAACCATGACCTTCTGGTTCATAGGTTGATGCTCAACCTCTGAGCCACATTGGCCGGGCTGGTATTTGTCTTTCTTTGTCTGACTTATTTCACTTAGCATAATGTCTTCAACTTCCGTCTATGTTATCACAAATGGCCAGATTTTATTTATTATGACTTAATAATATTCTATTGTCTATATATATATATCACATCTTCTTTATCCATTTGTTACCATAGTTAGCTAATTATTGATGGGGAAGGAAGCAAAGTGGGAGTCAGACATTGTTGAGCATGGTCAGCTGGGAAGCATAAGCCTGTTTGCTTCACCAGGAAGCTGCAGGGTCACACTGCTCCCCAGGGAACCACCCTCATTCCCGCAGATCACTGGGGGAAGGGATAGAGCAAAGGGAGATAAAGTCAAAATGGTGCAAGGGAGGTGCTTGACCATAGAGGTCAGTCAGTAAACCTCAAAAAAGATCATTGGCATGGGGGCTGGCCCCAATTCAAGCCCATGGAAACTGGGGAGATGATTGGTTATTTTGAAAAAGTTCCTGGTTAAAATGCCAGGAGATTAGGAGCTTTCTCCTTCTCTTGCTGGTGATTCATGCTCCCAGCAAGTGCTCGCCTGTTCTCTCCATTGTAGCCACATGGGCCTAGCAGCCGCGTGGCACCACTGGCCACACTGGTTAAATGTAGGATCTTTTAGGAGCCTGGGTACAGCAGCAAAGCAACAGATTGAAGCCAGGAACAGAAGCTAAGCTTACCTAATGATGAACTGAACTAAGCTTTAATATGGCACAGGATCTCTGCTCATTTGCTCTATTTCTGGCCCTGATTTTCCATGGTGGGACAGACAGAGATGGAACATTGGAGGGACATCCTTTTGATTTTGCATCACAAATCAAAACACATTCATCCATTGATGGACACTTAGTATTGACTACTGTAAATACGTAATGTTGCAATGAAATGGGCATGCATATCTCTTTCTAGTTAGTGTTTTCAATTCATTTGAATAAATGCCCACAAGTAGAATTGCAGGATCATGTGGTAGTTCTATTTTTGATTTTTTGAGGACCCTCCATACTGTTTCCTATAGTGACTGTACCAATTTATATTTTTACCAACAGTGCACAAGGGTTCCATTTTCTCCATATTCTTGCCAACATGTGTTACCTCTTTTTGATAATAGCAGCCCTAATATGCGTGAAGTGGTTATTTCATTGTGGTTTGATTGCATTTTCCTGATGAGTAGGGATGTTTGAGCCCCTTTCATGTACCTGTTGGCCATCTGTATCTCTTCTTTCAAAAATGTCTACTCATTTCTTCTCCACAGACATGTTTTATAACTTGGTGTATCTTTTAGGCCCTCATCTGTAGGGATGAATTCGTAAGTACAACCCAGATCCTGATAACTAATGCTGCCCCAACTTTGCCAATGCACAAGTCTTCCTTCTTATTTTAATCCCATTCACATGTTCCATAACCAACTATGGGGGAGACATTAGAATTCAGTGAGTTTATTCATGGTAAAGTTTTTTGTTCTTTTTTATAAAACATAGTTGTGTAGGTAAGATGATGAATTGGATACAAAACATGTCCCATGAATTGGACACACCACAAGCCAATACCTCCTGGAGGTACTCCAAGGAGGTGTAAACAGGAGAAGGTCTTTGTTTTTACTCTCTGCTAATACACTTGTAACTTTTGGGAAATTGCTCAGGTTTCTTAAAATGAGAATATAATATAGTTCTTACATATTATTTTGCAGTTCCTTTCTAGTTGAAGCAAAAGGATTGCTTTCAAATACCCTAGTCCTAACACACCATACATGTGGGTGACTCAAGAAACTGAGCAAACTCTGTAGTAGGCATTTTCTAGAATATGTGGAGTAGCCAGACCCATAGTTAACCTCATACTCCTGTATTGTGTTACATAAGTTTCCCACTTCCATAGTTTCTGTCTTTGGATTTTAGTTGAGGAGACTCACTTGTACAGACTCTTGTTGTTTGTTACCGATTAAGCTACATGTACATCAGTAGAGCTTCCCCTGGGCTCTACTGATACTCCCCTGAGATAGAGATAGACAGGTTGTGTCTGTGTCCAGCCTGGGTTGCATTAGATACTTACAGATCCTCAGTTATGTTATTCTGGCACATAATTAAACTTCACAAATGTAGTAATTCTGCAGAATTCTAGGGAGTAAAAATCAATTAAGAACAACTGGGCATTCCATAATCATTAACAGGAGTGCTCATTTTGCACCAGGGTGATATGTGGTCAGACAGAGAAGAAGCCATCAACACTAGCATTTTTAAGAAGGTCCCAGTAAATTGCAGGTTTGACAATTCGCAGAGTTAAAAGGATATAGAATGATTGTATTCTCAGTCATCTGAAACTTGTGGAAATGCTCTTGAAAGCCTTATTACTATTTGCAGATCCTTTCCATAAACAGACTTGAGGAGGAGATAAAATTGAAAAAGAAATTTGCTAGCAATTTTTCAAATATTAGGCCTGTGAGAAGGAGAAATAAAGATTAATGTGGAAAAGTAAAGTGGAATGGTTCAGATTTAAGCTTTGTTAGGGGACATCAGAGCACATGAGAGAAACAATTTACAACATTAAGTTGTTAGTAAAGAGTAAGTGAAAGAAGAATAACATCTTTGGAATACTGTGAAGTATTATTATATATGGGAAGGAAGCATACAGAGGGCAAACTTGTGAGAATAGTTCATGGTTTTTCTTCTTTGATACTTGAAAGGTGATGATGGCCCAAATTAAAAACTGGTCCTAAAAAGGAACAAATAGCCCTGGCTGGTTTGGCTCAGTGGACAGAGCGTCAGCCTGTGGACTGAAGGGTCTCGGGTTCGATTCTGGTCAAGGGTACATGCCCCGGTTGTGGGCTCAATCCCCAGTAGGGTGGTGTGCAAGAGGCAAGCCAATCAATGATTGTCTCTCATCATTGATGTTTCTATCTCTCTCTCCCTCTCGCTTCCTCTCTGAAGTCAATAAAAATATATTTAAAAAAATAAAAATGAATAAATCTAGGTAACTTTGTCTTTGGTAGAAAGACATATATTTCCTGCCTGTGTTATCTGGGACCTGTGACTAGGCAGTCTCTCGCATATGCCTTTGAGTGATGTCTTCCTTACCAATAGGAGCCTTTTGTGATAGTTTATTTTTAAGGTGTAGAGAAGTGTAGGGAATTACAATAATATTTCTGACATTAGAAAATTTGCATTGAGAAGGCTCTCCAGTAAAGCTGCATTGCTAAAGGAACTTTATTTTCTCTCTCCTGTTTTCTAACTTTTAGTCATCTCTAGAAGTGTTTATTAGTGCAATTTGCGCCTTTCCACAATATAAATCCAGTTCTTATTGGTGCGATGCTTTCATTATCGTGGATAAGCAAGGTCACCAGGGCTGAAGAGTCTTAAACAGTTCTCCTTGTCACATTAGTGAAGATCTTTGCCTGAAAGGATGGGAATACCCAAATGAAAATGGCTTACACCAGAAGGGTTTGTTTTTCTCACATGAACTTGGGTCAGTTTAGCAGCTGAACAGGGCCAGGGCTCAGGCTCACATCTCTCATTTTCTCAACCTAATCACAGCAGGGCTGCCTCTCAAGAATGATTTTCTGCAGAAACCTTAAGAGATGGAGGAAGGACCGAGACCTCAGCCTGTTAGTCTGTTTTTAAGGCAGGAAAGTATCTGAAGAAGGATTCTAAAGGAAGACAGGAAGATTCCTAAAACTAACAACGTCACTCTTCCACTCCTTTGCCACACCTTCCCTGAAGCAGAGTTCTTCAAATATAAATTAAATCACTTGAACAGCAACTGAAACCCACTTTGCCTAGAATCTAGATCGAATGTCTGGGATTCCCTTGACGTTAACATAACCACCTCTAGTAAATCTGATGATTTACGCAATAGAGTAGCTCAACGTGTACTGGCTCTGGTGGCAGCTTTCATGTTTTGGAGTCCTTCTGTTTGGGCCTATATAAATGCTATGTTGTTTTGTTTAAAAAAGTGCTTGTGGGAGATCACTAAGGCGAGAACATTGGACCGTTTCCTTCTTTTCTTTCCTTCCCTTTCCCTTCCCCTTTCCCTTTCCCTTTCCTTTCCTTTCCTTTCCTTTATTTTCTTTTTGTTTTTCCTGGTGTGTCTTTATTCATGCTCAGAGAATCAGATAGATTTTAAATTTCACATGAATTTCCAATAGTTTGCCTCGTTTTGGAGGGCTCTTTTTTTGTTATTTAGCATTCATTTGCAGTTCTTTTGAATTAGCAGTCCTCTAATTTAAGCTCATTGGGAGTTTGTTGACTTGCTTGCTCTAACGTAAGTGAGAATCTGTATTGCTATGCCTATTGCAATCTGTCAGGAATGGGGCAAGTTCACAACCTTTATGACAGGAAGGCATACAAAAGGTAAATTCTCAAAGTGGACTCATAAGATAACTTCATACCATATTATTTTATCAATTGAAAATGAATTGCACTTTTTATGCTAATAGCAAGTTCTTTTATTACTAACTATTCATGTAGAAGCATAATCAATCCTAGCATACTGAGTGGTTATTGGGTATTGAGTTATTTCCAGAAGACATATATTAATGTATTCACATTTGCATAGCAAATTAAGTGCATCCATGAAAACTGTAGAAAGGGGTGATAAAACTTTAATGCATGATCTGAAGTGCTTTAATTAACCATACATTATTCCGAAACCCTATACCAACTGAAATTCATAATAGTAAAAACGTGAACATCTTTCTCTTTTATGTCATTTTGGAAAATCATGGAATTTCTTTCTCATTTGCTTCTAGCCACATGGACTTTTATTAGCTTAGTGATTTAACACATTTGAAATGACTGCATCAGCTAATTTATTTCCCTCACTTGTTTTTTTTTAAGTTTTATTGAGACATAATTGACATAAAACACTGTATAAGTTTAAGTTGTACAACATAATGGCTTGACTTACATATATTGTGAAATGATTACCACAATAAGTTTAGTTAACATTCCTCATCTCATATAGATATAAAAAAGAAAGAATGAAAAACTTTTCTTTTGATGAGAACTGCTAGGATTTGCTATTTTAGTAAGTTTTGAATTCACTGGGATGGTGAATGCACAGGGTTATCATACGCACGTGGATGAGATGAACCTCGGGAGACGCTGCCCTATGAACTTGGTCCTTAAAGAGTGGATGTTGTTACCTGGCTGGTGAGCTCTCCTTACTTTACATCTACTGGGCTGAAATGCCACAGATAATATGAGGCAGAAAAGAGTGAAGTCCTCACTGTGGGTCAGGCTGGGTTGTGTCTTGAGCATTTTGACTAGCTTCACATCAGCATAGCTCAGAAAAGTGATAGATGAACACAGATATTTACCAGATATGTAGCTCAAAACTCAAAAAGAGGAGACACAATTCTGAAGGAAGCAGGAAATCAAGGTTAAATTTTAAAACTAATTTTTAAATTAAAAAATGGCTTTTCAACTTTTTTAAGTGCGAGAAGATGCAGTGGGAAACAAACAAGATAGTTCCTGGGCAACTCTTGTGCTTGGCTCATGGTAAATGCTTAACACATTTTTGCTGCCGTTAGGAGAAGAAATGCCCTTCTAGTATAAATTGAGGATCAATGAGATCAAGGTCAACATGAGAGTCATCAAGTTTTCACAAATCTGATTCCTGCATTACTGTCCATTAGCCACTGAGAGATGGAACTTCACATTGTGTTTTGGACATATGTCCATAGGTGATTCTATCATATAAAGATATAATGTGTTATTTTTAGATAGGCATTTCAACCATATTTGCAAATATAGTGGAAGATGAGGGAGCATAAGGCTATACTTTACAGCTTATAAGAGCAAATTCAGTTTTCTCTAATACATATTTTATGACCTAAACAAATACTTATTTCCTGTAACAAAAAGTTATTTAGAAAGTGTTTTACTAGTTGATGGGCATCAAAAGCCTCATGGCCAAGATTATATTCCTCGGAGGTTAACAAAATCCCTAGCCCTTAGTTGGGTTGTTAAAGTATGCAGTTATTTAGCCCTCATCTTAATACAGACATTATTAACCTTGGCACCAGGAAAAGACAATAGGGAATATTTTTTCTTTCCCTAGAGAAATCCAAACCAGAGAAAACCAAACCAGAGTTTTAGGAATTACTCACTCATGACTATTAAAAATAATCACCAACATTAAAGCAAATTTAATCAAGTTATATAGAATAGAACAAAGCACAGATAGAAAAAGTCCCATTATTTTCTTTATTTTAAGAAAACTGTCATTTTTATAGAAATAGCGTAAAAAGGAAAAGAATTTTCAGAATGGAAAATGAACTTTTGAAACATATAAATGGAACATTATCACCTTGTGCTTTTTTAATACCGTGGAACCTTGGTTCTGGAACTTAATTATTTCCGGAAGGCTGTTCAAGAAGTGATTTGTTCGAAAACCGAATCATTTTCCCCATTAGAAATAATGTAAATTGAATTAATATATTCTAGACCCCCAAATGATTCCCTGTTTTAACCTTTCTTATATGCAGTCCATTTAATCTATCACTACTTCTTATTAAATTTATTGAACCACACCCTACTAGCCTTTAATTAATTTTTCATATGTCACTGCCTCCCAAAGGCTACCACCTGCTAACAACTTTTCCTTTATCTAATCAACAACAGTTTTTGTACCTCTTCATTTGCCCAGGATTGTTGTTTTGTGAGCACTTTCACACCCTTAGCAACATTAGCACTCTTAATGGCCAAGATCTTTATGTTTTTAATTTTTGTTAATCTTAGGTTTCTGCCATCAACAAAAGCATTGTCTCCTTTGTTAATTGCCTGAGATGCTTTTTGTCAGGTTAAAAACTGAAGTTTTAGTTCATAACCAAGACATATTTTCTGTGAACAACTTGGTCGAGAACCGAATTGTTTGAGATAGGAGACATTCCAGAAATGAGGTTTGACTGTATTTATTTTTGTTGATCATATAAGTAAGTGTATATTCTAAAAAAGTTGAAAATCCCCCCAAAAATTCGCTAAGCAGATAATAGAGAATAAAATAACTACTGAAATATTCACTTATCCTAATATATTCCTCTATAAAAATTTAAACATGATTGAGATAAAAAAACAAGTTTGCTTTATGTCATGAATATTTACCCATCCCATTAAATATTCTTCTATGTGACGTTTCATAGCTGCATGATATTATATTAAATTGGTCTTTGAAAATTTTGCTTAACCAGTTTTTATTGCTTGAATATTTTGTCTTCTCCCCAACCCCCAGTTTTTCTCTACTGCAAATTATTGTACTGTTTTAACAACATGTTTTAGTCATGGTTGGTTGACTTTATAGCACAGCAGTGAACCTTACTATTCTTTACTTGTATCCATCCCTTAAACTCTGTTAGTTTCTTTTTGAGGATAAAAGTATCAAAATACAGTATATATTTGAAATGATTTTTATTGATTTTAGAGAGGGAGTCAGGAATGGAGAAGGAGAAACAGCAATAAGAGAAAAACATTGAATTGGCTGCCTCCTGCACACTCCTTACTGGGGATGAAGCCTGCAACCAGGGCATGTGCCCTGACCAGGTATCCAACTGGCAATCTCTTGGTGCCTGGGATGACACTCAACCAACTGAGCCACTACTGGCCAGGGCAAAAGTATCAATATTTTAAAAATCACTTTTAAAGTAAAGGGTTACTTTTTAAAACATTATTTATTGATTTTAGAGAGAGGGAGGAAGAGAAACATCAATTTGTTGTTCCACTTACTTATTATTCATTGGATGATTCTTACATGTGCCTTTAATGGGGATTGAACCTGAAACCTTGGTGTATCAAGACAACACTCTAACCAGCTGAGCTACCATGCAGGGTCAGCAAGTAAAGGGTTACTTTAATTTATCTTTTTTGTTGTTGTTAATTTAAACTTCGATTTCCACCTATTTGTATTTTTTAAAGTAAAAAAATAAAATTTTAGCTCTTCAGGGAGTAAGTTAAATGTACTGTATGAAGAGTATAAAAGATGTCAGAGAAATGCAAATGAAAAATGACATATCTCCTCACACCTGTTAGGTTGGTTATTATAAAACACATTAAAAAGTTACAAGTGTTGGCCAGAATGTGAAGAAAAAAGAACCTTCGTGCACTCCTGGTGGGACTGTGAATGGATGCAGCCAGTATGCCAACCAGTGTGGAGGATCCTCAAAAAATTAAAAATAGAATTACCAGATGACACAACAATCCTCATTTGGGTATTTATCCAAAGGAAATGAAATCAGTACTTCACGGAGATAACTGCACTCCCATGCTTACTGCGCCATTATTTACAATAGCCGCAATTTGGAAACAACTGAAGTGTCTATCAACCGATCAATGGATAAAGAGGATGTGAGACACACACACACACACACACACACACACACACACACACACAAGAATATTATTCAGTCTTGAAAAAGGAGATCCGGCCACTTGCAACAGCATGTATGAATCTGTAGAGCATGATATGAAGTGTCAGACATGTAAAAATACTGCATGATCTCACTTATATGTGGACTAAAAAAGCCGATTACTTAGAAACAGTGAGTAGAATGGTAGCTACTAGGAGCAGGGTGATGGGGAAGGGGGAGATGTTGGTCAAAGTGTACACAGTTGCAGTTATATTGGATGAATAAGTTCTAGGGATCTAATGTACAGCATGATCACTGCAATTAATAATACTTTATTTTATATTGCAGATTTGCTAAGAGTAGACTTCAGGTGCTCACTACACACACACACACACAGTGTAACTAAATGAGGAGTGGATATATTAATTAGCTTGACTGTAGTAATTTTTTCATTATGTATATGTATGTTTTAAGTAAACATTATAGTGAACACCATAAACATATATAATTTTATTACAAAAATAAAATAAAAATGTCAAGAAAAAAATTGTCATTTTGTCCTTTAAAATATTGACGCTGGCTAGAAAGAACTCTTTTGCTCTCCTCCTGTGAATACAGAATAAGAAAACATTTTCTTCAATCCCTCTTTTCAACATTTTTAGGCAGAGTAATACAGTTTTTGTGAATTTGAAATAAAATAATGGCTGTTTGCCTTTTATAATAGAAAACACTCATCTTTTTTCTTTTTAAAATATATTTTATTGATTTTTTACAGAGAGGAAGGGAGAGAGATAGAGAGCCAGAAACATTGATGAGAGAGAAACATCGAGCAGCTGCCTCCTGCACATCTCCCACTGGGGATGTGCCCGCAACCCAGGTACATGCCCTTGACCGGAATCGAACCGGGACCTTTCAGTCCGCAGTCCGACGCTCTATCCACTGAGCCAAACCGGTTTCGGCACTCATCTTTTTTCTTAATTTCTCTCTCTCTCTCTCTCTCTCTCTCTCTCTCTCTCTCTCTCTCTTTCTTTTGAGTATCTGATTACTTCTATTGGTCTTTTTTCTGTGTAGTTGCAATTACTTTTATTTTTATATGTCTGTTTTCTCTCTTTCCTTAAATTGCCTCTATCTCTTTCCTGTGTTTCATTTCCCAATAAGCCACTTTTCAAACTTTATGCCCATTCCGAGCTTCCACATAGTTGTTTTGGAGAAAAAGCTTCTTGAGATCAGCAGATATAGAGCAGGACTTTAGGGTAAGTTTTAGTTTGTTTGAGAGAAGGCAGCAGTTAATTTCAAGGAGAAACATAGACTATTTCCAGCCCCCATCTTCGATCTTCACTGTTTGGGGCGATCTTTGCATCTTCAGTTTATGTGCTCCATATTGACTGCCTTTGTCTGCTATTTTCTTATCCATGGATGTGTCACTTTTCAAAGAGGTCACAGGACAGAAAAGAATGGGTAAGAAATTGCTAAGTGGCTTGGCCCTTTGGTAAATGATCATAAAAATGTGAATACCATATTTGATTGTACCCACATCTCAATTTCACCATGACCTACTTTTTAAAAATAATGTCACTATATTTATTTACTCATTAATCCTTACCAGAGGATATGCTTTAATTGATTTTAGAGAGAGAGGAAGGGAGAGGGAGAGAGGAAAAACATTGATGTGAGAGAAACATCAATCCTTTGCCTCTGGTATTGGCCCGATTGGGAATCTTACCCTTGACCCTTTGGTGAATGGAACGAGTTCCAACCAACTAAGTCACACCAGCCAGGGCTCCTATTTACTTTTACTTTTATTCTTAAAAAAAATATATATATATCTACACTAATAAAAGAGAAACATGGTAATTAGCGTACGACCACTGCCCTTCCCATTGGCTAATCAGCATATCCTTATGCAAATTAACTGTCAGCCAAGATGGCGGCTGGCAGCCATGCACTGAAGCGAACAGGGAGGCGTGCTTGCTCCAGTGACTGCGGACTCCAACGTTCCCCGCCTGACTTGCCGGCCTCTCAGCTGCAACTCTAAGCAACTATGTACTATGTTGCAAATATAGAAGCTAAACAAAACCCCAGAAACTGGCTTTCAGTCAGCCTGCCTTCAGCCAGCCTGACCGCAACATTGTATCGATGTTTTCAGCAGCGAGGCCTCAGAGCTAAAGCTGGCCCAGAATAGAAAAAAAAAAAAGAAAAAAAGGAGCAGTTGGGAGCTTCAGTCACCCGCCAACGTGAAACCAGCCATCATCCCTTCATCCAGACTGGGCAGGACCCCAGGGGGACCCCCACCC
>NW_005871285.1:1483883-1495257 GCF_000147115.1 Myotis lucifugus | reverse complement strand
AAAGATTAACCAAAGCACTTGTTTGCATAACCCACTGACACAGACAGTAGGGTGGTGAAGGCCTTGTGGGAAGAGGGTTGGTGGGTGAGGGCTAGAAGGAGCCAATGGGGGAAAAAGGGAGACATCTGTAATACTTTCAAAAATAAAGATTAAGAAACAAAACAAAACAAAAACACACAAAAAAACTTACCACCCTGAACCATAAGTCAAGAGCTTTGTTTTATTAGCATATAGAATATAAGAGTTTGAAGTAACTTAGGAATACTTTCTAATTGAAGGCTGATAAAAAGGAATCTCAAAGAGATTCATTGACCTCATTATTACACAGCTAACAATGGTTGGTGGAGGCTCAAGTTCAAGTATTCTGACCTCATGTCTAGGACTCTTTCCATTCAGAGTTGTGTGCTTATTGTTATTTTTGGAGCATCTCCTTTGTTACAGAGCTAAGAGCCTTAAATACACTGTCATATTCAAAACTCACAACATTGCTATGAGGTGCATATAATGACCCGAGTTTTTCCAAATAGGAAACTGAATCTAACATTTCGTCGTTTCTCGCCAAGACAGGAAATGACAGGCTCCAAAGCTTGTATTCTTAGGCTACCCCATGCCGCCACCTTTCTCTGACATTCCCCTCTGCAATATTGCTCCAGTAGGGAGCCTCTAGGCCCCATTCTGAAGTTTCATAAATGCTAACCCAGCTTGTAAGGAGAAATGATATCCTGGATTAGAAAATGAGCTGCTTTCTTGTCTGTGAATTTTCCAAAGAAAAGTTCACAAGATAATTATAACCTGCTCACTTCCCCCTTTATTTCATTAACAGTTCCTAGAACCTCAAAGCCTTTGAAAAGCGATGCGTAAGGAATGCAGCTAGACTATAAGGCAGTGCATTGGAGCAGAAGGTGGCATTTTACCCAGAGAGAGATGACCCCACAGTACAATGCCAACGTGGTATTTTTCCACAATGTTGGCATTTTAGCAGCAGGTTGTAGTTCAATGGGAGAATAATAATGTTCACTTGCATATCAAAATCAGAAAATATCAGTAGATGATGTGATTATTTCATTGAAAAGCACGGGAATGTTTTAAACAGGGTTATGTCATGCGTGCCATAATGAAATTGTGTGAGCACATCCATTTTGTAGCTATAAAGTATAGTTTCTTTGGGTTTTAGAAATTTGTACTTATATAAAACTAGAGGCCCGGTGCACAAAAATTTGTGCACTGGGGGGGGGGGGGTCATCCCTCAGCCTAGCCTGTGCCCTCTCGCAGTCTGGGACCCCTTGGGGGATGACCACCTGCTGGCTTAGGCTTGCTCCCCGGGGGATTGGGCCTAAGCTGGCAATCAGACATCCCTCTGGCAGCCCGGCAGCCCTTGGGGGATGTCCACTTGCCAGCAGAGAGCTGGCCTAAGCTGCAGTCTGACATCCTTAGTGCTGCTGAGAAGGCGGGAGAGGCTCCCACCACCACCGCTGTACTGGCAGCCATCAGCCTGGCTTGTGGCTGAGCAGAGCTCCCCCATGTGGGAGCACACTGACCACCTGAGGGCAGCTCCTGCATTGACCGTCTGCCTCCTGGTGGTCAGTGTGTGTCATAGTGACCAGTCATTCCCAGTCTTTCTGCTGTTAGGGTCAGTTTGCATATTACCCTTTTACTATATAGGACAGAGGCCTGGTGCACAGGTGGGGGCCGGTTGGTTTGCCCTAAGGGTGTCCCGGATCAGGGTGGGGGTCCCACTGGGGTGCCTGGCCAGCCTGGGTGAGGGGCTGATGGCTGTTTGCAGCTGGTCACACCCCCCTTAGGGTGGGGGTCCACACTGGGGTGCCTGGCCAGTCTGGGTGAAGGACTGAGGGCCGTTTTCAGGCTGGCCGGCGACTGAAGCTCCCAGCCTCTCCTTTCTCTCTCTCTCTCTCTTTTTTTTTTTAAATTCTGGGATTTATTTACCTTCTATAATTGAAACTTTGTTGCTGTCACTGGAGCTGAGAGCCAGGTTTCTGCTCGCTCCAGTTCTGAGGCCACGGCCTGCTGAAAGCAGGTATCTGGGGTTTGTTTAGCTTCTATAATTGAAACTTTGTTGCTTTCGGAGCTCAGAGGCGGGCCACGGCAGGCGAGGAACCTTGGCTTCCTCCATCACTGGAGCAAGCAAGCCTCCTGCTCACTTCAGCCTGCATGGCTGCCAGCCGCCATCTTGGTTGGGTTAATTTGCATATCTCGCTGATTAGCCAATGGGAGGTGTAGCGAAGGTATGGTCAATTACCATGTTTGTCTATTATTAGATAGGATGAGGCCAATATGTGTTAAATAGTATCATAAGGGAATAACATGGCAGTGTCAGGCAAATTAAAACATGTTTCTTTTACAGTCAGTGTGGAGACCCTTGGTAGGCAAATTCCTCCATGCTTCCATGTCCTTCTCTGAGCAACAGGGGCAAGCCTTTCATTTCCTCTTTCTCACACACATGTGCCATGTGTGTAACCATGGCCTGCTTGGCATATTTAGAGATTACTTGTCATTTAGTATTTGATTGAGGACAGAACAAGGGGGCATTCCTCATCATGATTTGTTTCCATTCTAGAGTAGAAACTCATCAATAGCAGAAAAGGTGATCCCTTTAGTAGGATTACTTTGCTTTTAAGTTTTGGAAGAAATGGTTTTTAAATAAGCTAGTGAGGACACAATTTTTCCTAGACTCAGTAAGTATGGGGTTAGAAGTATCCCCCTGTGGCTTGCAAGTATCATTTTCTTGTTGTGAGACTGCTGGTTCTGTTCCCAGAAATACTAATGGTATATATATATTATTGATTTTTTACAGAGAGGAAGGGAGAAGGATAGAGAGTTAGAAGCATCGATTAGAGAGAAATATCGATCAGCTGCCTCCTACACACTCCCCACTGGGATGTGCCCGCAACCAAGGTACATGCCCTTGACCGGAATCAAACCTGGGACTTGTCAGTCTGCAGGCTGACACTCTATCCACTGAGCCAAACCAGTTAGGGCTACATATATTTTTTATTTTAGTATTAATTCCACTATATTTACCACAAATCTAAAAGTCCTCATCAAGACTTCCTAAAGGTGGCTTGAAATTTACATTTCAAATATCGCATAGTTACCAAGATCTGGGGAATTTGACACAGTTTTTTAAAAATATGTCATATGGCAAAACCATAAAAGTCAAGGGTAACATGGTGGGAATTCTAGCCTGTATTTTCTATTCTCTGTGTGCATGTGTGTGTGTGTGTGTGTGTGTTTGTGTGTGTACAGACATGCACACAAAGAAGGGTGATAGAAATTGTGTGGGCACACCCTTCTTTGAGACAATGAATGAATCATTTTTATTTCATAAGATGAGGTTTATATCTCTAGCTTCCTGCTGGAGAAATTTCTTTTAATACATTTAAGCTGTTAAGTAAAAGTAAAAAAATGAATGCCATGTGTTCTGAATAGCCTGATCCTTTGATGCTCCTCTGTTTTTTTTGTTTTGTTTTGTTTTCTTGTTTTGTTTTTGTCAACTCAAGATCAACATAATTTAAGCTAAGATCTCTTGGTCTGTGTTAGAATTTTTTTTTTAGGTTACTGTGAGATTTTTTTGTTTTGGCTTCTGTTACTTTTGAAAGTCGCTTCTACTCAATATATTTAATAGTAACAAATATTAACTTCAGTAAGTGAAATAATAGAGCATGTTGCCAACTTAATCAAATCACCTGTATGGCAATGATGATTTCACTGATGCTCTTAGAGTTGCTTATTAGAAGTGTCCTTGGGAGCCCTTTATCTCTTATCATCTCTAATGGTCAGTCTGCTTCTGAATAACTTTTTCTGATTCCTCAAACTGATTAATGTGTTTTGTGGTGTCCAGTACTCAGGTGACTGATACTTTCCAAAACACCCATATTCAGTTTTCAGTGACAATGGCATGTAGTAGTTTATTTCTAACCACCAGACCTGTTTGTGCTGGAGTATGTGTGTGTTCAGTTAAGCGTTGGATTTTACTTCCCATTTTGGTCAAAGAATAGGGGAAAATGATGCTTGTGCCTCTTTCTGTGTGTATGTTTTATTTTTCTAAATAGAAATGCATATGCTATATATATTAATATATGTAGATTTATATATATATTACATACATATATTGTGGGGAAAAGGAGACACTTGTGCGTTGTTACTAGGAATGTAAATTGATGTAGCCACTATGGAAAACAGTATGGAGGATCTTAAAAAAAACCCAATAACAACCAAAAAAAAAAAACTACCACTGGGTATTTATGCAAATAAATGAAAACATTAATTCAAAAAAAATATTTGCACCCCCAGCTTAGTTCAGCATTATTTCTAAGAGGCAAGACATGGAAAAAGCTTAAGTGTTCATGGATAGATGAAGAAATGGAAGATTAAATGTATATATATATAAAGTTGTGAGATTATATATGTATATTTATTCAGCCATAAAAATGATTGAAATCTTGCTGTTTGAGACAACATGGTTGGACCTTGAGGGCATTATGCTAAGTGAAATAAGTCATACAGAGAAAGATAAATACCATATCATCTTACTTAGATGTGCAGTCTTTTTGAGAAATGAACTCATAAATATGGACAACAGTTTGGTGGTTGCCAGAGGTGGGGAATGATGGTGGTCAAACTGTACAGACTTTCAGTAATAAATTAAATGTTATTCAGATGTAATGTACATGTTGACTATAATTAATAATACAATATTGTCTATTTGATAGTTCCTTAGAAAGTAAATCTTAAAAGCTCTTATTAAAAGAAAAAAAATGTGTAACTATATAATGATGGACTTGACTTATTGTGATGATCATTTTGGAATATATACTAGTACATATATCAAATAATTATGTTGTCTATCTAAAACAAATATGATGTTATATGTCATATCTCAATACAAATATATAACAAGCAGCAACTGGAGTCAGCATGCCCCAAACCTGTCAATAAAAGGACCAAGAACCAGCACTACCACCACCTGCCTTGCTTCACAGTTGGGCCTCACCTGGGTACTTCCAAGCCCAATACAAGATCTGCAGATCTCTCTGTAGCTCCTGCCAGGTGTCCCCAGGCAGTGGCTGACTTTGTATCAACTGGGAGGCCCCAGAGCCAGTGCACCCAGTGGACAGCTTCAGATTATACCTGATTACAACTCTACACATCCACAAGTGACACACTCAAGGGGCAGACTCAGTGAGCACCAAAGCCCCACTGAAGTCTCCTGCACAGCAGCTCTTCCACTGTAGTTGTAGCTGGTCCTCTTATCCAGTTGGCCTGAAGGTGAACTTTTCCCAGTGATGTCAACAGCAATCAAGACTCATCTACAACAGGACAGTGTGCATAACCAACACAGGGGTGCACCTAGAGTGCCCAGCTCAGGTGACTGGGAAAGCTGAGCCACTGGGCCCTTTAGAACACCTAGTACACTGCCAGTTCTGGTAGACATAGCAACTCTACCCAATACATAGAAACAAACACAGGGAAGCAGTCAAAATGTGGAGACAAAGAAACATGTTACAAATGAAATAAAAGAAATCTCCAGAAAAAGGAGTAAATGAAATGGAAGCAAGCAAATTACCAGATTCAGAGATCCAAACAATGGTTATAAGGATGCTCAAGGAACTTAATGAGAATTTCAAGGAATTTAGTCAGAACATCAAAGACATAAAAAAAGGACTAATCAGAAATAAAAGATACACTAACTGAAATGAATAATTTACAGGGAATCAAGAGTGGAGTAGAAGTTTCTGAGAATAAAATCAGAGATTTGGAATATGAGGAATCAAAAAATGCCCAATCAGAACTGCAAAAAGAAAAAAGAATAAAAAAATATGAAGACAGTGTAAGGAGACTCTGGGACAACTTCAAAGTACCAACATTTGTGTCATGAGGGTACCGGAAGGAGAAGAGAGGGAGCAAGAAATTGAAAATCTATTTGAAAAATAATGACAGAGCCCAGCTGGTGTGGCTCAGTGGTTGAGCATCAACCACGAGGTCACTGTTCAATTCCCAGTCAGGGCACATGCCCAGGTTGTGGGCTCCATCCCCAGTGTGGGGCATTTCTGAGGCAGCCGATCAATGATTCTTTCTCATCATTGATGTTTCTATCTCTCCATCTCCTTTCCTCTCTGAAATAAATAAAAATATATTTTAAAATTAAATTAAAAAATGACAGGATATTTCCCTTACCTGGTGAAAGAAATAGATATACAAGTCCAGGAAGCACAGAGTCCCAAATAAAATGAACCTTAAGAGGCCCACACGAAGACACACCATAATTAAAATGCCAAAGGTTAAAGACAAAGAGAGAATCTTAAAAGCAGCAAGAGAAAAGCAGTTAGTTACCTACAAGGAAATGCCCCTATGAATGTCAGCTGATTTCTCAACAGAAACTTCGCAAGCAAGAAGGGAGGGCCAAGAAATATTTAAAGTGATATAAAGCAAGGATCCAAAACCAAGGTTACTCTACCCAGCAAAGATATCATTTAGAATTGAAGGTCAAATAAAGAGCTTCCCAGACAAAAAAAAAACAACAAAAACCTAAAGAAGTTCATCACCACCAAAGCAGTATTGCATGAAATGTTAAAGGGTCTTCTTTGAGAAGAAGAAAAAGGAGGAAAAGGAGGAGGAGGAGGAGAAATAAAAAATATGAACAATAAAATGGCAAAAATACATCAGTAATTGAATCTAAAAATCAAAATAAACAAACAAGGAAGCTAAAGAACAAGATAAACTTATGAATAAAGTAGAACCAGAGGCCCGGAAAATGGAATAGACTGATAAATCTCAGAGGGAAGGGAGGAATGGGGGACTGGAAGAGATTAACCAAAGAACTTATATGCATACATGCATTACCCATGGACACAGACAACAGGGTGGCGAAAGCCTTTGGTGGGGCAGGATCCAGGTGGAGGGGGCAATGGGAGGAGAAAGGGAGGGGAACACCTGTAATACTCTCACCAATAAAGATTTAAGAAAAGAGTAGGAGGAGCGTCAGCTTTTCATTTTCTTGTAGTTCACTATGCTTGTATTTTTAACATCTTCAAGCTTCCGTTTCTTTGCGAATGTCTTTTTAAGTTTCTGTTTCATTTTGTGAGCGTGTGTGTGTGTGTGTGTGTGTATGTGTGTGTGTGTTTGAAAATCAGTTAATCCTTAAGTCTATGTAACCAGATCTACATTAAAAGTGTTAGGTGACCACTGCCAATTCCTTAGATTTGTGCCCTGCTTTCCCTCAAGATACCCCGTCTCTCATACGTAGCTCAAGACCATCTGATGTAGGGATGGGGTGGTAGTGTCAGTGTAAGTAAGCCTGTATATAAAACATTAGTCTGGCTTAATATACTTTTTCATATTTTTAGGCAAAACCGATATAGAGTCTTGGTATGTTTCCTGCTTCTCATTGACCGTCCGTTATTTCCTGTGTAGTGTGTTTACTCTGTAATAGAATCCACTAACTTTAAAGAAGAAAAATGTCAAAGCAGGTGCCCTGGTTAAAAACTGAAGTAAAAGACTTGATGATTTTGGGGGGGAATGGAAGTTTTGGCCAACTGAGTCCTTTAGTTAACATAATGTTGATTCAAATATATTTTTATTGTGGTTTCAGATTTGTTGGAACATTTTAGTTGTATTTGTTTCATTTCATTTTAACATTAGTAAATGCATAGGAGTGAATCATGAACGTAGATTAGTCATTCTTTAATTTTCAGGGACATTCAAAACAGCATGGGATTTCCTCAGAAGGGCACTGATGGTTAAAATATTTAGGATTTTAAAAAACAGAAACACCTTTTTATCACTTAAAATCCCTGATTCAAAGCAATTGCTTTGAATGTCTGGCATTGCTCCAGTGTCTTAATTTTGAGTTTGATTTTTCATTGGTGGGTGTGTAGACATTGAAACTTGTGTAGATTCTAGCCCTGGCAGGTGTGACTCAGCTGGTTGAGTGTGGTCCCATGCACCACCAGGTTGATTCTGGCTAGGACACATGCCTGACTTGCTGGCTTGATCCCCAGTAGGGGGCATGCAGGAGACAGCCAATTCATGTTTCTCTCTCTCTCCCTTTCCTTTCCTCTCTTTCTAAAATCATAAAAACAAAAGTTGTGTAGATTCTAGGAAAACCTATCTTGTCGGTAGGTCTTTTAAACAAGTTTCTTTCTTGTGATCATTTGATTTATCATGTTTTATCAAATCTAAGGTTTCATGAGTTATAATATATATATATTTTAAGTACCTCTAAGGAAAATATAAAGTACCATCCAATATATTTTTTAAACAAAAATGATTGTAGGGTTCAGCCTTGTTTTGGACATGTAAAAGTGTGGGGGAAAAGGCACATCTTAAGGTTGACAGAATACAATACATCCCTGTGTCTTCCAGCAAATATTCAAGGAGGCTTTCAAGGATTTATAAAGTACTGGAAAGTAACAGACCTTAAAGGAAAGTGATTTTTAAAAAAGCAAAATAAATATAAGTACTGATAAGGAGTAAAGGTTGGGACTAATGCAGTAATAATTATTACTGAATCATATGCTTACAGCAGGGACCACACCTTTGGATTAAACTTTTTGATGTCAGTGTAAAAAGGAAACATTAATTTATTACTAAATTCAATGTCCATAAAATAAAATCAGTTTCTAAGGAGAAGCTTCAATATTCTTATGTGTGATTTATGAAGTCACACATAAATTCTCTATATAATGTGAAGAATGACATCTTACCAATAACCTTAGACTGTACACAATGAGCTTCCTAAAACTCTGAGTGATAGTATTCCCTCCATTGAGGAACATTGTAGAATGTAAGGGGGGAGGCTGGACTGGATGAAAGAGGGTGAAAGGATTAACCAAAGTCATGTATGCATAACCCGTAGACACAGACAACAGTGTGGTGATGGCCAGAGGGAAGGGGGGGGGGGGGTAGGTGCTGGTGGGAAAAATGAGGGGGGGGATAAGAACATCTGTAATAGTGCCAACAATGAAAATAAAGTTTAAAAATAAATTCAAGATACTCTTGGTGGGGAAAAAATATCCCAAATGCTTCCACCAGATAGAATAGCATGTCTCTTGCTAATATGCTTTAATTTAGTGTGGTTGAGATTGTATAATAGGTGGGGAGAGAAATGAACTGAACTCCCTTCAAGCAAGCTGAATGCTGTTTCTCTCAGAAAGTGTTTGGATGGCGGTGAATCTATACTGTATCCCTTGGAGGTTGAGAAGTGGGACTCCTCTGTGCTGCTCCTGGCATATGAAACAGCATGCCTTCGCAGAGAGTGGAGAAAGTGTTAGTTTAACATCCTCTAAGGGAAATTGAGTTTCTTCTGAAGAACATGTGCCTAAAGAGAGGGACACCCTCTTTCATCTTGGCTCACAGATAGTATCGAGGTACTTCCTAGGAAATAAGTTTGAATGACTTCTAATGTACCAGATGAGTAGATGATCCACTGCCCAACTGATCTGTTCTATAAATCACATCCACATAAATTTCAGCCTGGAAAAAAATAACAATATATGTACAACTAGTTACTTATCTTGACCATAAAAATACTTCAACACCTAATCATAGAATATATATTTTGGGGTTACTTTCTGACTTCTACTTGCTGATATTATAATCTTTAAGATAAAGTATTTGGGAAATGTATACCAAAGCAACTGAGTGAGAAGTCTTGTCTTGTAGAATTATTTAAGAGTTAAAGTGTGTCTATAAAACATAATAACATAAATTCAGCACACTGTATGCTTTCTTTATAGCAATGGTTAACCAGGGGAAATTCGGGTCTCTTTTAGATTCTTCAATTGCTCCTGGAATAAATAACTTGCTTTTGATCGTTTTTTTTTTTTTCAAATATTCACCTCACTAAGCTCTTGCTTTTTTTAGGCTACACAGTAATCAAAGCCCTATTTAATATTAATTGAGTGATTATGACAAATGAAATACTTCAGAACGATGCCAACAATAGAATTCATAGACTTACTACTCTCATCTGTAAATTGAGTGAATTGAGCAAAATGATGCCCGACTTGTTTTTGTTTTCGGCTCTCGGTTTCCTTTCATTGATTTTCTGGAGATCAAGTAATTGCTTGGTTCTCAGCATTCTCATCTCTATGCTCTCACTTTTCTAAACTCCTTGTGATTTCTTAATAGTAGAGGTGGCCTTCCAACCAAGAGTCAGATGATCAATTCACCAACAAGTTCTGGCTACTAAAATAAGAGAAAGAGTTTATTTGTTAGAAGTAATTTCTCTGTCTCTTTCTTTTCCTTCAACTGAACTGCTATTTCTGAAAGTAAAGTCTATATATATACTAATAAAAGGGTAATATGCTAATTAGCCCGGATAGACCAGACATCTTCTGGACGTCCTTCTGGACAAAGCCACAGCAGCTGCAAAGGCTGAGAACAGCAGACAGCTGTGGTGGCTGCAAGGGCTGAGGAGGGCCAGCAACCACAGCGGCTGGCAGTGGCAGCAGCAGCAGCAGGGTGATGCGGGCAGCGCCTTCCCCTGATTGGGCCCGGTCAGCTCCTGCAGAGGGAGGCCAGACTGCGGCTTAGGGGGGCCGGGCCCAAGCTGTCAGTAGGACATCCCCTGAGGGGTCCCAGACTGTGAGATGGGGCAGGCTGGCCTGAGGGACCCCCCCAGTTCACGAATTTTCATGCACTGGGCCTCTAGTATCTATCTAATAATAGGATATATATGAGATTGGTTGGGATGCTGTCATGTAACGACCAAACAGCAGGGAACTGAGGCTGCATGGTGTCTGCCCGGAGCGGGGAACCTCAGGCTGGCACCAGGCTGGGGGACCTCTGGCCGTACTCCCCGCCTGGCGGGGCTTGACGAGGGACCTGAGGCCATGCCACCTGCCCCGGCACCGGGCTGGGGGATCTGAGGCTGTGCCAGGGGACCTGAGGCTGCACCCCCTGCCCAGTGGGGCTTGACGGGGGACCTGAGGTTGCACCCCCCCCACCCAGCACCGGGCTTGGGGACCTGAGGCTGTGCCCCCCGCCTGGAGGGGCTTGATGGGGTGGGGCTGGCTGGGTCTGGGTCTCCTGTGATTTCAAAGTGTATGGGAGTGGGCGGGGAATTGACTCTGGGTCCCATGGCGTGCCCCAGACTCTGACAGGAGGGTGATTTTCATATACATTTTACTGATTTTCTTTTATATCTGACACTTCTATTATATAGAAAGGCAAATAACAATATTAAAATATTTCCTCTAATTAATTTCCTTTTAATATGCATGAATTTCGTGCACTGGGCCACTAGTATATACACATCTCTCTCTCTCTCTCTCTCTCTCTCTATATATATATATATATATATATATATATATATATATATATATATATATAACTAGAGGCCCGGTGCACAAAA
>NW_005871285.1:1474824-1483591 GCF_000147115.1 Myotis lucifugus | reverse complement strand
TTCAGTCGGACATCCTTAGCGCTGCTGAGGAGGCAGGAGAGTCTCCCACCACCACCACTGTACTGGCAGCTGTCAGCCTGGCTTGTGGCTGAGCAGAGCTTCCCCTGTGGGACCGCACTGACCACCAGAGGCAGCTCCTGCATTGAGCGTCTGCCCCCTGATGGTCAGTGTGTGTCATAGTGACCAGTCATTCCCAGTCTTTCTGCTGTTAGGGTCAGTTTGCATATTACCCTTTTATTATATAGGATTCTGTGTGATGAGTACAAAAGGCCCTACTCCAGATCTGCCTGAACAGAAACACTGTAAGATGTGGAAATTTGCCTTCTAGGAGGCACTAGGTGGTTCTTAGGCATGATAAAATCTGATGATCGCTGTCCTAGAATTCAGAGCTTCTGAAATTACAATGTGCATACAAATTATCTAGGAATCTTGTGTAAAATGCAGATTCTTTTTTAGTAGGTCTAGAGTGGGGCCTGGGAGTCTATATTTCTAACAAGCCCCAGGTGACAATGATGTCTCCAGAACTCACTTTTGACTGACTGCTATGTGGGTGATGTTTAGACCAATGATACCATTTTTGGCTCTGGGCAGATGTGACAGAGCTGCCAAGACAAAGTTCCCCATTGCCCTCACTACTGTTTATTGCTTTGGAAAAAATACGTATTCTATGCCTATTGATGTCCTGGAAGCAGAGCACTGATCAAGTAGAAGAGTCATGGTCAGATAAATTTTCTTATAATAACACACATTGCAAGAAAAATAAAAGAATGAAATTGTATCGGACACTGTCTTACTACTTTTGTGCCAGAATGACATTAACTGATGAGCAGTCTACACCAGCCTGTGTCTCACATGGTTTATATTCAGATCACACCATCCACATAGGAAAACAAAGTGCCTATCCTCTGGCTATTGCTGAGGTCTTTCATTGGCCAAGGTTCATAGGGACCATCATTATGAACCCCTGGTCCAGTCCCTTGACCACTTATACTCTTATCTATGAGCTCTATGACTTCTCTTTTTTGATGAGAGGCAGACACATTGAAGAAATATTTGAAGTGGAGCTAGAAAGAAGTCAAGTATCCTTTTAAGCTGAGGTTGAGGAGCCTTCAGAGGGGGATTTTCAAGATTAGAAGAGGAGTTGGCATAGCCAGTGAAACCCAGTTCTGGAGGATCTGATCAGAAGATTAGTTAAAGGGGTAGTGGTATCAGAATGCCTTTCCTGGCATAGGAGGGAGCAAGATACAAATGGGTACAGAGAAAAGTAAGTTTGATGGTAGATAATGTCCTTTTGTGGCTACAAGACTTTGGAGAAGGAAGTTTATTACTAAGAGAATTAGCTGGGAGATATTTCTAGGAGGAAGGATAATTGAGTCAAAGGCACTAAATGTGGGAGAGTGTTATGATAAGATCAAACTAATTTGATCTTGACAACTTATTAAGTACCTTAGTGAGATATCAGTTTAAGAAGGCTCTGTTATAGGAGGTGTGGGGGTAAAAGCAAAATTTAGTGGGTTGAGAAATGAATGGAAAAAGAAAATGGACTTTAATATAGGCTTTTCTTTAAAAAAAAATTGGCAGTGACTAATAAAATCTAAAATCCTTAGCTTGGATAGTACCAGACCCTATATATACTATATTTTTTCAGAGAATTTCAAAGTTTTGTTCTACCACATCTATCTAACCTTACTTCCTATAGCTTTCATATACAGCCTTCTTTTTAAGTAGGACTGGTCTCCTTACTGGCTTGGAAAATATCATGTCCATTTCAATGGTATTACCCCTTGTCTCTTATGCTGGAACTTCTTCCTTTCTTTCTTTTTGTCCTACTGCACAAAAGGTGTGCTCCAAAATTGTTAGCGTGGAAAGGAGTGTGTGTGGCTCTTGAATGACTCAGGCCTTGGGTGAAAGTTGGTGTGGGGATTAGAAAGAGAGCCTGCTTGTGAAAGGAAGAGGTATAACATTCAAGCAGGAATTTCAACAGGATAGCAATACATTAAAAGGCTACTAACAAATTGAGATAAACACTTAAAAATCTTGCCCTAGCTGATTTGGCTCATTGGATAGAGTGTTGGCCTGGGGACTGAAGGGTCCCAGGTTCGATTCTGGTCAAGGGCATGTACCTTGGTTGCAAGCACATCCCCAGTAGGGGGTGTGCAGAAGGCAGCTGATCGATGTTTCTAACTCTCTATCCCTCTCCCTTCCTCTCTGTAAAAATCAATAAAATATATTTAAAAAAAAATCTTCACGTACCATCTACCTAAGATCTAGTGTTAGTCTGGATGTCTAACCTTACACAAAGATACCTGTAGCCTCTAGAGGTCATTGGTATGGCTCTTTATTATTTAAATTGTTTTCTATATTCCTCCTTAAATTTGTTTGATCATTTTCTGCATAGAATATTCTATATTTTGTGTTATGTTTATCTCTGATAATATCAATGGATGTTTATTGTGAAGATGATATTGAAAACTAGATTTTTCATTGGTTACTGCTGTTCTATTAGATTTTTCTTGTTTATCTAGTATTTAGCCACCTCATTATTCTTTTTATAGTAGTTCAAATTGTTTAACTTTTAATTCTTTTATATCTTCTTACTAGAATTATATTCTCTATAAGTAATGACATTATATAGTGCCTGCCTTTGTAATATTTATGTTTTCTTTCTCTTTGTTACGTATAAAAAGTCCTCCTTTATTCAAGGGGTATATGTTCCAAACCCCCAGTGGATAGTACCAAACCCTATATAGACTATATTTTTCCCTATGCAGACACACCTGTGATAAAGTTTAATATAAATTAGTCACAATAGGAGATTAATGTCTATCGCTATAATGAAATAGAATAATTTATGTGAATGTGCATTGAGTAAAATAAGGATTACCTGAACACCAGCACTGCCATGTCATTGATCTGATAAACCCAGAGGGCTACTCAGGGACCAGAGGGTGGGGAGCATATACGGTGTGGATACGCTGGACAGAGGGATGGCTCACATCCCTGCAGCACAGAGCAGGGCAGCTGGGATTTCATCATGCTACTAGAAAGACATTCATTTAACCTGATGAATTGTTTATTTCTGGAATTTCCCATTTAATATTTTTGGACTTGTTGACGCGGATAACTGAAACCATGGAAAGCAAAACCTCCGATGGGGGAGGCAGAGCTACTGCAAGTTGTTGACTTTGTCTTCCAACAAAACACTGACAAGCCATGAGGAGAGTCGACAGGTATTTCTTGATCCTAAACCAGTGGTTCTCAACCTGTGGGTCGCGATCCCTTTGGCCGTTGAACCACCCTTTCAAAGGGGTCGCCTAAGACCATCCTGCATATCAGATATTTACATTACGATTCATAACAGTAGCAACATTACAGTTATGAAGTAGCAATGAAAATAATTTTATGATTGAGTCACAACACGAGGAACTGTATTTAAAGGGCCAGAAGGTTGAGAACCACTGTCCTAAACTGATTAGGGCATGAACATTTATGGAGCCCCATCATTTCCCTTTATTTCCCTTTCATACATCATATTCTTCCATCCATGAGTAAATGAAAGCTTTTACTAGAAGAAGATTGAATTGATTTGTTTCATTTGGAAGTAATCACATTTTTCTGAGCAACTGCCTGTTAATGTTTTATGTTTGTTTATTTTTCCATGTAACTGACATTGTACATTGACTTGTTATTATGTGCATTACCTAAACAGTGCTTAGTACAGTAAAGTAACATGAGGTAACAGAAGAATTGAATTCCGTTTGCCTTTACAAAAATGAACTCATGGTATAGTCATTAAGTATGTTCGTAGATTTGCTATCAGCTTCTACTCCTTAAAATGGTCAACATGCCTACAGTTAACAACTCCCTCCCCAATTTATATTTTTTTCTAATTTGAGAAGACTAAAAAAGTAGATCCCCAAACTTCTTAGAACTATGTATAAAATGAGCATAAATCAGTTATAAGTGAGAATGGGAATATTTTCTAATGCACAGTATGATGAATGTAGACAACAGCTATATACACTAATTATGGAATGTGATAGAGATGCTAAACATCACTACAGCAGCAACTGTATTACAATACATAAATATAACAAATTAACACATTGTACATATTAAATTTAGACGGTCTTGTATCTCAAAATATTCAATATAAAGAAAACTATTTAAAAATTCTTATTTTAAAAAAAAGTGTTAAGCTGTTTGCTGTGCTTCCTCAGAGGGCTTATGCTTCCAGGTGTTGGCAGTGTGGGTAGTTGAAGCTCCTGGGAGAGTGCTGTGTGCCTGTGTTAGAGTACCCTCACTGCTGAGAACAGTTTTGCACCCCAGAAAAGCGACTTTTCCACAGGCTGCCTTTCTTACGATGGTTGCCTCTTCATGGGTGGGACTGAAAAGTCTATAAAGTGTTACTTACTGGCTGCATATGCATTTGACAGCTCACTACCATTATCTGACACTCCTATTCACAGTGACCTTACAGTTCTTTTTGTGTGTGTAGTAATTGTACTTAAATGTCCTTATAGAGTCTTTCAATTCACTGCATCTAATTAGCAATCAAAAGCTGAATACAAAGACTCCAGACTCTGTATCAACCACTTAAGTATTGGTTCTACCTGTATTCATCATCTTAGCTCACATTTATTCACTATGTTTCTTCCTCTGATGTGATCTCATGCCCCATAAATTGACTGGACATTAATTGTGATTTTGGCTAATAATCACTTGGCTTGCTCTTGGATTTGGAGTAACCGCAGAAACTACAACATTTAGAACTTTTCTATGGACTAGCTTTTTTGATAACCTCCAATCAAATCTGTCTGCTAAGCAGGACAAATGTCAAGGAAAATCAACCACATGCTTATAAAACTGATAAAAAATGCAGGGGGAATGGTGACTAGCAACTTTTGCTGAATAGAATGAGGAACCATTGCATTCACTTTCCTCCCAAACTTCTCCATGGGACAGAATAAAGGTCCGGAATTCTACAGGAGATAACTTGATTAAAAAATATTAAAAGCTTTGTTAGCAAATGAAATAGCTCTAGATATAGTACTGAAAGAAGTTTGGCAGTTGAAATATGTTTCCAGATTATGATACTTAGAAGAGGAGTGATAATGCAAATCTGATTTCAATTCTGACAGTTTTAGCTGGTTAACCAAATGTTTAGATGAAATCAGTCAATCCCCTCAGATTAAATTTACCATTTTGTTTTTAAAAGATGAGATTAGCAATAGAATTAATCTTCAGACATATCTCAGAGGTGGGGTGAGGGTAGAAACTGGAAGAGATTAGCCAAAGAACATACTAGTACATGATTATATGTGTAGCCATGGACACAGACAACAATGCGGTGAAGGCTTGGGGGTGGGGGAGGCTGGGTGGAAGGGGTGAAGGTGGGGGGAATTGGGGGACATCTTTAATACTGTCAACAATAAAAAAAGGAAAAGAGATGATCTTCAGAAGTCCTTGGTAGGTGACACATAAGTACTGGTATTAATGGCCCAGTGTTTATTAACTGCTCATTCACCTCTGCCCTGCCTTTCCGCCCAGGCCTGGGTACTGGTTCTCCCAAGTCAGTGATCAGAGGCAATTCCAGGTTTTGTTTTATTTTCTTTCCTCCCTGAAGCTGGTTACTCCAACAAAAACGCTATTTGTCAATCTGTGAAAGCACAACCTCCAGGGAACTGGAAACTTTGAGAACTTTGAGCTACTGGCAAGTCTCTTCCTACTTAACTCACATAGTGTCATTTTTCTGCTTGAAATAAAGGACTGTTTATTTATGTGTCAATCCATATAATTCCACATTTTCCTTCAGTTGAAGCTGTGGAATATGCATTCACAATCTAATCATCAGAGGATATTTTACAGTGATGAGGCGATGTTATTTCTAGACAGTTTGGCAGAGGCCTCTTACAGCTTTTCTTTTGTATTTAAGGTGACGACCCTTGTGAACACCAGCAACAAAGGCCCATCAGGTAAAAAGAAAGGGAGGTCAAAGAAAGCCCACGTCCTGGCTGCGTCTGTAGAGCAAGCCACTCAGAACTTCCTGGAAAAGGGGGAACAGATCGCTAAGGAGAGTCAGGACCTCAAAGAAGAACTGATCGCTGCTGTGGAAGATGTGCGCAAGCAAGGTAGGCAGGAGAATGCTGTTCAAGAGGGGTGTGTGTGAATGTGTCAACCACGGAGTGTTCTCTAGAATCATTGCATATTTGTTCAAAGGAGTCATCTTATTTTTCCCCTCTCTATCTCACTTGTCTTTTTAAACATTTGGTAGGATTAGGTCCATAGAGGTGTTTTTGCCGTGGCAGAACAGCACAGGTACACTCCAAAGCTGCTGTGGCTTCAAAGTCTTCAGTTGTTTTCTCTCAATAGATGAAAACAAACTCTGTGTCAGCTCAGTCTTTTTTTTAAAATATTTTTTATTGATTTCAGAGAGGAAGGGAAAGAGAGAGAGAGATAGAAACCTCAATGATGAGAGAGAATCACTGATCGGCTGCCTCCTGCACTCTCCACACCGGGGACCAAGCCTGGAACTGGGGCATGTGTCCAGACCAGGAATTGAACCTTGACCTCCTGGTTCATCTCTCAACTACTGAGCCAAGCCTCTGGGCTCAGCTCAGTCTTTAAGGAGAAAAGGATAAGGAGACCTCATGCTGATAGAGTCAACAAATGCCAGGATTATAAGGATGAAGGGAGGAAAGGAATAAAGTCCTGTAATAAATTATTGTTGCTTGTATGACTCCAAAATTGCTATTTTCAGGTCACAGCTTTCCTCAAAAAGTGTAGCTAGTTGGTTATCAATGGATTGATCAATTACATAGCTAACTAGTTAGCTAAAATGCTATTTATTCCCATGTTAAAAAGTTTTTAGGTGTTATAAGATACACAAAATAAACTGTATGGCTTACCTGTTTTTTAAGTGTCCACTTCAGTAGTGTAAATTATAGTCCCATTGTTGAGTAACCAATCCCTCAGAACTTTTTTATCTTGCAGCACTGAAACTCTATTCCTATTAAGCAAAACTCTCCCTTGCCCTCTCCCCCTAACTCCCGGCAACCACTGGTCACTAGGCTACTTTCTCAAAGCATTTATCTATGTGGCATCTTTAGTTGAGAATTCTAAGGCATCATGAAATCAAAACAGAAATCCCCTCCCTAGCCTGGCCTCCCTCCTGCATTGCTTACCATGGTGAATGCCACACCTATGTACCCAGTGGCACATTGCAGAAATCTTGGTGTTATACTTGTCATTTCTCTCTTTTTCCAAATACAATCTGTTATAAAGTCCCATAGATTTTAACTACTAAATATCTCTTAAATGGATCAATTCCTGTTTTAGTTCATCAAAAGGACTATGTTTTAGCTGCCTTGGGGCCTTTTTACTTGCTGTTTCCTTTCACACAGTTGAAGGCGACTCATTCTGCATATCTCAGCTCAAAGTACACCTTCCCAGGGAACCCTTTCCGGCATGTCTCTTTACATGGTCAATTTCCGCTGGATAGTTTAATAATTGTGGGCTAACATAACTGATAACTTTCTTCTTTGCCAAAGTATAGATTAGTAAATATAGAGACCATACCATGTGTCTTTTACTGGTCAGTGGTTTGCAATGCTTAATAATCATAAAACTTCAATAAATATTTGTTGAATGAATGAAGGTATAGATGAATGAAAGTTATTTTCCCTTCCTTCTTATAAACCTACCAATTTTAAAATTCAGAACTGGATAGTTCATCCCTCGAAATACTAACCCTCCTTCCAAACCAACAATGACCTTCTCTGCATGTGGCCACCTTATTTCCCCTAGAAGTTAATTTCAGTTATATTACACTAATGTAAATGTTACTTTAATTTGAAATGTTAAAATTTGCATATTTTATCCAGGGCGGATGGAGTATATTTGTGCATATGTTTTTCAGCAATGTGTAACCTTACAAGTTTTCAAGTGCTATTCAAAACTGGTATTCCTTTTGAATTACAGATGGATACCTGTTTGTTTTAATGAATCTGTAGCCTTCATAATGTTTTTCCTTTCTTTTTGGGGGGGAGGGGACGTTGTGTGTGGACTGATGTAATAAATTGCACACATTTGAAGTGTATAGTTTGATAAGTTTTGACACATTTGTACACAGTGACAGCATCCCACACTCAAGAGAGTGAACTTTCACCCTTGCTGGCATTGCTCATTGGTTGGAGCTTCAGACTGCGCACCAGAGAGTCGCAGGTTAGATTCCAGTCAAGGGCATGTACCTGCGTTGCAGATTCATTCCCTGGCTCCCAGTTGAGCATATGCAGGAGCATGTGTAGGAGGCAACCAATAGATTTGTCTCTTCATATTGATGTTACTTTCTCTCTCTCTCTCTCTCTCTCTCTCTCTCTCTCTCTCTCTCTCCCCTCCCTGCTTCCCCTTCCCTTTCACTCCCTCTAAAAATCAATGGGAAAAAATTATAATTTAGTAACTAACTTGTACTCCATATGGCAATAGCGCTCCTCCATATTAATGAGTAATCCGGGCTCTCAGGGTGATGGAGAGCAGAATCAGCATCCACTAGTCTCCCAGAAGGGGGTTGCATAGCTCAGTGTGGCGTAGAGTTGATAGTAGTTGTAAGTGATCCTGGAAACCTACGACTGGATAGTTGTGCAGCCAGTGAACCATCCGTAGAAAAGCTCCTAAATAGGAATGCAAAGGGAATTATTCCAGTCAGGTCTTAATGTTGAAATGCTGGGCCAAGGAAAGCTTGGGATAGGGAATGCCAAAACCTTTTTAA
>NW_005871285.1:1434837-1473630 GCF_000147115.1 Myotis lucifugus | reverse complement strand
TTAAAGCTAGGGGATAGAACTTTGGGGAAACAGAAATTTGGAAGTCTCTGTAGTTGATAAATGAAGCTTTCAGAGACAGCTTTCTTTGAGTACTTGCCAATAAAGAGAGAGAGAAGAATAGAGGGATGTGGCTTTTGTTTCTGGAGGAAAGGCCAAAAAAGATGAGAAGGGAGAATAGAAATTAATTAGGTAGGGAAGACATAGCCTGAAATGTGACCAGAGAGCCAAGCGTACCGAGTGCTGAAATTCAAGGGAATATGTGTAAAGGAGACGGTGATCAATCTAGACTCTAGAATGTGTTGTAATTATGTCAAATTCTTCTGAGAGCATGGGGGATGAATAATGAGAAAACGCCTTGGATTTTGCTAGGAAAGTGTCATTAATTATATTTAAAAGGTACATTTTCAGGAAGCTGCAGAGACAATAGCTACATAGAAAGAAGGTAGATGCTGAAAGAACAGAATAGATGGTGACAGATAGGATGCACACAGTAGAAGGAACCATACCCTTCTTTGGTCATCGCTGCACTATATACTGCAAGTATTTCTGTTGCCCCTGCAGACGGTGGAATTCAAATGAGGAACCGCGTGTTATCATTATTTTGTGTATCACTGAAGCCCGGTTCAATGGCTGGCATAGTGAGCAGCACTCAATACATGACTCAGAAGATTGTCACAGATGGGAGGAGAGAAATAGAAGAGTAATAAGTGAAACGTTAAGGACAAGCAAAGCATATGATTGTTTGCTTGCTTGCTTGCTTACTTATTTTGTTAACTCAAAGGGAACTATCAGAGCATAGATCAAGGGAGGGAGCCACTGCAGAGAGCAATTGTAGATGCAGTGGGAGAAAGCTCAGGTGGGTGGCATGAGGTGATGTAGGCATATGGGACATATTTTATCTAGAAAACTGGTAGGGAGGAAAGATTCCCCAATGGTGGGTTTATAGAAAACACGATAACCACAGCAGATTGGACGGAATTTTCTCAATTATTTTGAACAAAAGAGGAGGTCGTTTTAATGGACCAAGGAATATCTGATATTTAACCACTATTGCAATTTATTTTTATGTTTTCTTGTCTGGTATTGGCATCTGTGTGTGTCTCACATATATTTCTAAAGCACTTTATTTATTGAATACTACTGACTGTTATGCCTTCCTTGGGTGCAGCTAAAAAAAAAGGCAATTTATAACAGGCTTTATTGTCCAAGAATTTTTTATTTAATTGGTTTATTTGGTGTGTAACAGCGTCTGCCAGCAGTGGGATGCTCACATACTGTCTTTATGAATCTTCTGAGATTGAAAGTGGATCCAAAAGCTGTCCTTTGAAAGACAGGCACTGTTCTTCATGTTTATCCAATTAGAAGATTCATTTAATGATGTAACAGGATGCAAGAGCATTTGGTTTTATGCCATCTCATTCTTATGGTCCCACGTCCTATTTCTGAAGCCATGGAACAGTTGCTGGGGTTTCCTATCTTCAGTCACCAACCTTCTCTGATTGCCCGCTCTCCATCTGGTACATAGTGTTTAATTGTTTAGTCGTAATAGTGTTTCATCAAAACAGTTAAGACATGGCCCAGCTACCGAGCTGTGCCAGTCCAGGATGTAGACAGAGAGGTACATGGGCCTAACCCTACTTTCAGAGGAATCTCATGGAGCAAAGTGACAAGGAAGTATAGATAAATGAGGTAGCTTCTTGGTGGAACCATTTCCCAATCAAAGATCTGGTCAAACCATTCACTGCTCATTTAGACTTTGTTTTGATACAATCTCACATGTGGAGTGAAATAATGATATCAGCTAGTTCTATTATTGTTATCTCTTTACGCAATCACTATTTATTGAGTAACTGAGGACCAGTGGGCAGAGACAGACAGAACAGGACTGAGAATAAATAGAGGGAGAGAGAAGTGTTCTCACATCTCTGATAAGAGATTAAACCTATGCCTCCTGATGACCCTGTGGCCTTCTCCCTCCCCGCCCACTTTAGTGGTGGGAGGTGGTGTTGGTGGAATGAGCTGTTCCAACAGGAACTCCAGTCAGTGTCAGTTGTGTGAACTCCCCAGCTGAGATCTGATCAGAGGCCATGTCCTGTCCAAGAAGCTTCTACTGTCACAGTCCCGCATCCCTCTTAGAGCTCCACAGTGGGAGGAGGAGGAGGGGAGAGCCCTCTCTCCTGCAGCACTTCCCGCAGGGGAAAGTCTCTCTAAGGAGGAGCAGTGAGGGTGCTGAAAAGATTCTCCTGCTCCTTTGCTTGTCCTGTTTCTCAAGTATCCCCTACGTTATGCCTCCACTCTTCCCATCCTGAATGCTTGCGTCTCCTAGAGATACTGGACCTCCTTTTCTGTGCTGTGCTGCGGACTGACTGCCCTTGTACGGGTGATATGTAACTGTGATTTGAGGTGGAATCTTACTGGTCGTGGGGTAAGGTTTCACACCTCTTTTGGTGAGCAGGCCTCCACTGAAGGAGCACACGTTCAGGGAAGGAGAACATTCTAGAACAGAAAAGGAGGACTTGGTAGGCAATCCTAGGTTACAGAGGGAAAGAGGATTCATATTTCTCTATGGGTCTCCCTTCTTTGAGCCTGGACTTTGCTGAGTCTAGACCCATTTGTTTTTAATAATATTTTTAAGTAATTTAATAAAGTGCACATTTATTAGTTCAAGCAAGGACAGACCTTAAAGTTAGACTGGCGAGTGTTTCAGAGTACAGCTGAGCCATGGACCTGGTGATGCCTTGCTCTGTCCACACGCTGCTGCTCACTGTCCCTTCCATGGTCCCTCCTGCCTTTCCTTATAGAGGCTTTTTTCCAAGCGTTTCTCAGAGAAGTTTGCAAACCACCTGGTTCAGAAACACGTGGGTGAGGATGGGAGATGTCCATAAAAATTCAAATTTCTGTGTTTAGCCTAAACCTAGATTCAGTATGGCACGGTGACACTGGAATCTTTATTTCTAGAGAGTACCCCAAATAAATCTTATGTCTCCCAAGATTGAGAATCACTAATAGTCTGAGTTAATTTAAATCTTTAGATTTATCATCTTTAGTTTGTCTTTTTTTCATTGGAGATGATTTTAACATCTGCAGTACTTTTAACTGTTGTACGTTTGACTAAATAAAATATATTTGTATGCCAAAGTTTGAACTAGTTGAGGGCCCAGGAATACCATATGTCAGTGATTTTCAACCTTCTTCATCTACAGCACACCAAAAAAATCTATTACATTTTTTGCCGATCTGACAAAAAGAAATAGGTATAGTTTTGACTCGTTCACACTGGATGGCTATTGTTGTGTTGACTATTGTCATTTTTTATTTGACAATCCAAGGGACAAGAGGTCAGTGCTCCTGACGAAAGACTCATGTGTTGCCTGTTTTAACCATTCTTGCAGCACAAAGGTTGGAAGTCGCTGCCCTAGGTCCACCTGGAGCCCTTTGTGTGGCCCTTGTTGCAACATGTTAGGAGATTATGGCAGATTATTCTTTTATCTGACCCCCTCTCTTTAATCTTTAAGCGAGAATCACAATAGCTCCCATTTATTGGTGGCCACTTCATTTGGAAGACATTTTGCATATATTCTCTCAACATCATTCTGTTAGTCACTTGAAGAATTATTATCCATATTTTACATAAAACATTATTGATGCTGAAAAATGTTTATGTGAATTAATTCAGGCATTCAGTATCTATTTATTGAGTATTTACTGTGCACAGGCACTATTTTGGGTGCCGGGAATATAGAATAAAGAAAACAGACATTCCCTAACTATAGGACTACTGTATTTTGAGTTGAGACAGGCAATTAATAAGTAAAAAATTAAGCAGAGTGATGATTTCAAGCTATAGAAGTGTGACTTAAAAGTGGGATGACCTCCCTGGCTGGGTGGCTCAGTTGGTTGGAGCATTGTCTCCAAAAGAAAAAAAAAGAGGTTATGGGTTCCATTCCCAGTGAAGACACATATCTAGATTGTGGGTTCCATCCCTTTTCAGGGCACGTTCGGGGGGCAACCTATCAGTGTTTCTCTCTCACATTGATGTTTCTCTCTCCCCCTCTCTCTCAAATCAATAAATATATCCTCAGGTGAGTATTAAAATAATGGGATGACCAAAGGCATGATACATGAAAGAATAAATTGATGTAGAGCCTAATATGAAAATTTTTTAAAAAAATTATTCTGTGAAAGAGTACAGACAAGACATAGGCTTGGTGAAAATATTTCTGGTGAAAACTGCTTGTCTATAAAGAACTCTTAAAAAATCAACAATAATTAAAGGAACAAACAATTCACATATGGGCAAATACCTGGACAGACCTGTTTCCAAAGAAGATATACAGATGGCCAATAAGGACATGAGAAAAAGTTCAACATCATTTATCATTAGGGAAATGGAATTAAACAATGATATTTTACTATATGACTCCTAAAATCAATAAAATTCCTCATATTGAAAAATACCAAATGTTAGCAAGGATGTGGAATGATGGAAATCCTCATTCATTCAAATATAAAATGATATATCTGTTTTGAAAGACAGTTTGGCCCTCTTTAAATAAAACTAAACACTGAATTATCATATAATCCAGTAAACTTCATCCTATGTATTTATTGATGTCTACACAAAATTACCTAAAACCATTCCATTTATAAAATAAACTTTTTATTTTGGAATAATGTTAGATTTATAGAAAATTTGCAAAGATAGTACAGAAAGTTCTCAGTGTAGTCTATTATTAATACCTGACATTACTAATGTACACCTGTCACAATTAATGATCCAATATTAACACATTGTTAATAGAGGCTAGCATAATAGAAAAAAACAACAACTTTCTGCTGATGTGTTTAGTAAAAATGGCAGAACAAACACTGCAGATGCTGAAATATTCGTATTCTTCAACTGACTTGCAAAGAGTGGTAGATCGTACTTCTGTATGAATCCAATGAGAACTCTCTTTTAGAAGATTGCCAACTCAGGACCGTTTTCTTTGAAGTCCTTTATTGAGGTCCAGAGTTGTCAGCCTAAGTGAAACCATTCCTGCCTTTCACAGAAAAGACTTAAAGAAGCTTTCAAGGGTACACAAGACACAGGAAGAAAGAAAATAGAAATCCAAGAGAAGAAGAAAGGACAGGAAGGCCAGAGACCAGAGAGGAGCAGGAAAGTGGCTAATGCACATACACAGCTGGGCCGGGCCTGCTGTGCTGTGCTTACCCACCCGGGGAGGGCAGGGCGGCTGGTGGCAGCAGCTTTGCCGTGGACCCGGGTTTAAATCTCATCTCTGTGATTGTCATGCTGCATGTGCTCTGGGACTTGAGCCGGCTATCTATTCCCTCTGCAGCAGTGTTTGCATGAGCTAAGTGGGGTAAGCATGCATAGGATTTCAGGACTGCTGTGTAGGGGAGACAACAGGATGTATGTAAAGTGTTTGGCATGTAAAGCCTAGCATGCTGCAGGCTCTAAAGCAGTGGTTCTCAACCTTCTGGCCCTTTAAATACCGTTCCTCATGTTGTGACGCAACCACAAAATTATTTTCGTTGCTACTTCATAACTGTAATGTCCCTACTGTTATGAATCGTAATGTAAATATCTGATATGCAGGATGGTCTTAGGCGACCCCTGTGAAAGAGTCGTTCGACAGCCAAAGAGGTCGCGACCCACAGGTTGAGAACCGCTGCTCTAAAGCCTGGTGGCCTTTGCCTTTATTTATCATTGTTGCTGTTGTATTTGTTACATACACTGGGCAACAAAGTGGGCTCATATGCTGTCTTACAGACCAGTTAAAAATGTAAAGTTTTATAAAACTTATCATGCCCAGCCGGCATGGCTCAGTGGTTGAGCGACAACCTATGAAAGAGGAGATCACAGTTCAATTCCAGGGTTGTAGGCTCGATCCCCAGTGTGGGGTGTGAGGAGACAGCCAATCAATGATTCTCTCATCATTGCTATTTCTATCTTTCTCTCCCACTCTGTTCCTCTCTGAAATCCATAAAACATATATTTAAAAAAAGACCTTTGCTATCAAAATATAAAATCTTTCAGGTAGATCACTACACCATCTCCATTTCATTTGAAATTCACTTTCTCTTGAAGGGAAATTCCTGAAATAAAACATCTGACCTCAACCATGCATAAAAGGAAATAGTCTACATTCCCACATAACGATAAAGAAATCTGGTTAGCAAGCATTTCCTTCCTAATAGCTAAGCCTGTAATTCAATCAAAACTGCATTTGACATAAACATCTTGAATAACAACAGGATAAGATTGTGCAAGAAGATACTGATTTGTGGATGCATCCCTAATTAGGATACATTCGGGCAATTTGATGTGGCCCAGGCCTCCTTCATCAGCAGTGGCCCCCACGGAAAGGGAGGCTGAGGCTTCTAGATGGGAAGCAGGCTTCTTTGGAGAACCAAATAAATGAGCGAGGCAAAAGCTTCTAAACCAAGTTGAATCTTGTTAAGCGCATGCTTATATAAGGTCCCAGAGGACCGGCCTTCTGGAGTGACATATAGGCAACGTAAAAGTCAGATCTTCCAATACACTGTGGAGATGCCACCCCATCACTTCAAGGTTAAGCAGATGTCTTAACCATTGGAAGCGGAAAACAGAATTCCAGTTAAAATAGGGAGAAAAGGTCAGATAAGAAAGGCAGGGGATGAATGACCCCTTTTTAATCCTGGGCTCAGGGCCTGATACTGTATTCTTGTGTTCCCATGGGTCAAAAAAACAAAAAGGAAGCCCAGCCATTGTGGCTCAGGGGTTGAGCATCAACCTGTGAATCATAAGGTCATGGCTTGATTCAGGTCGGGGCACATGCCCAGATTGAGGGCTTGACCCAGTAGGGGGCGTGCAGGAGGCAGCATATCAATGATTCTCTCTCATCATTGATGTTTCTATCTCTCTTTCCCTCTCCCTTCCTCTCTGAAATCAATAAATTGTACTTTACACACACACACCCCCCAAAAAAGTAAAAAGAAAATAGAGCTCTTGGCCCCTCCCCCTGTCGCCTTTTGGAGGATTGCACTTGAGTGTTCATCCCACTCTGGAAATATCAGTTTCTCCCTTTCTATTGGAACAGTCCAAACAGCATGCAAACTTGATATGTTAAAACAAACAGAAAGCCTGCCCTAATTGCAAACCTCCTGCAGCAACTGCCTCACTTTTCCGCTCCTTTAAAACAGAATTTTTCAAGGAATAATTCACACTCACACTTTCAATTTTCTTACTTCACAATCACTTTCCTTTTTATTGTGCAATATAATATATCAAGAACAACATGAGGAGTAATCAGAAAACCAGTATGCAGACCCCTCCCTTAATAAATAAAACATTCCCAATGCAGTGGAAGCTGCCTGCTTCCTCTTCAATGTCTGTATCTCCTTCCCTTCTTGCTTCAAATATCAACAGTACAACGATTGAAATTTCTTCTGAGAGCCAAATTTTTTAAACTTAAACTACATAGGTAGTTATTATGAAAATGTTCACAGCAACTTTGAAACAGTTTTATAGGGAATTCCTGTATCTGCAGAACCACCACCCAAATCTACCATTAACATTTTGCTATACTTGCTCTATCACAAGTCTATTTTCCATGAGCTGAAAAATAAATTTCTACAGATAAGTGGTCCCTTTTTCACCCACACCATTCTGGCTTTCAGCTGACCGCCCATGGAACCTGCTCTGGTCAGTCATTTGGGTTCGGTTGTTGGTCACATCCGGCCATGTCTCTCTCTACAATTTTGCTCACATGGAGTTGACAACCACCCATCACCCCTCAGCCACCCTCTTTCCTCACCTCTCCTGGCTTCTGCAACACCGCCTTTTTCTCCTTCCGCTTTCTGGTCCCACATCTTAGAATTCTAAATATTTGAATGTTCCAGGGCTTGGACCTGGGCTTTATTTCTTTTCTATCAGTCATCTCACTCTATATGGCAAAGGTGCCAAAATGTTAACTTCTGGACCTTAGCTGTAGATAATTGTATGTAATATTGCCCTCACTCAGATCCTTTCAAACCTCCCTCATTGTTTTCCCCATTTAGAAATTGAATGAACAACCTGCTTGCTTAAGTGAGTAGCATGAGAGTTACACATTACTTCTTTTTCCCCTTATTCCTCACATCCAAAGCCCTGATATAATTTTAACATCACTACAAAATATATCCTAAATCCATTTTTTTAAGGCACTATAGCTTAGCCATTAAGGACACAGGTTATGAAAGAAGAAAACCTACATTTGAAATCTGACCCCACCCTTTACTAGCTGTGTGATGTTAGGTAAGTTACTTAATCTCCCACAGGCCTCACTTTCATCATTGGTAAAGTGAAATAATAATGGTACCTATCCACATAAATCAGTGACTAACACATAGTAATCATTATATACATGCCAATTTAAAGCACTTGTTCAGAAAGCTCTTTCCTAACTTTTCCACAAAAAAAACTATATTTTTTTTGTTGCTGTTGACCTCTAAGCCAACTAAAAGAGAAGCTAGGTAAGTGTATATCAGTCAAGGTTCTCTGGAGAAAAAGAACCAATAAAATATCTATCTATCTATCTATCTATCTATCTATCTATCTATCTATCTATCATCTACCTATCATCTAGATCAGTGGTCCTCAACCTTCCTAATGCCACGACCCTTTAATACAGTTCCTCATGTTGTGGTAACCCCCAATTTCATTGTTACAAATTGAACATAATTAAAGCATAGTGATTAATCACAAAAACAATATGTAATTATATATGTGTTTTCCGATGGTCTTAGGCGACCCCTGTGAAAGGGTCCTTCGGCCCCCAAAGGGGTCTCGACCCACAGGTTGAGAACCGCTGATCTAGATTGATATAGGCATAGAGATATAGAGATATAGGTATAGATATAGATAAAACATATTTATTTTAAGGAATTGTTCAGGAGATTCTGGGGCTAAGAATAGTCAGCTGGGAACTCAGACAGGAGTCAGTGCTGCTGCTTTGAAGCAGAATTTCTTCTCTGGCAATTCTCAGTTTTTGCTTTTAAGGCCTTTCACCTGATTGGTTGAGGCCCACCCACATTATTAATGGTAATCTCCTTTACCTAAAGTAAACTGATTATCAATTTTAACCACATCTACAAAGGCCTTGACAGCAGCACCTAGATGAGTGCTTGATCAAGTAAGTGGGTCATGTAGCCTAGCCAAGTAGACATTGCACTAGCTATCATGAGGGAACAGTTGATAAATGATAAATTTGCAACAATTACATGTGTAGATAAAAAATATATAGATATATATTTTTCCCTAAACCTCCATGTTGTGTAGTGTTTATGAGCTTGCTTTCGGAAATAGGTTGTCACTCGGTGCTGAATTTCTCTTGGAAAAGCCTTAATCTACCAACTGGAGGCTGTGGTATAGATGCCAACGAGGGCAGTCCCCTGTGGTTTTGCATATGTGCTTCTGGGGGACAGTGGAGGTTCAGTTCTGCCAAAAGCCACTTGTGTGACCTGATATAAACCAGCCATTCTGTGTCCGAATTCTTGTTTGTCAGGTAATGATTTCAGTCCCATCCAATCCATAACATTTTAAGAATTAGACAAATACCAGAATTAAATAATTTAAGAAAATATGAATCAGTTTTCAAATTGAATAAGTGAATATTTAATTAGTCTTAAAGGCATGATTTTTTTCCTTTATGAAACAAGAAGATAAGCTGAAAAGCTAAATATTTTAAGGGAAGACTTAGATAATTTTTCTATTTTTGGTTCATATTTCTTATCATTTCAATGTGGATAATCAGAACAATTTAATAAACTGTGGGTATGATTTATTTGAAGTTATACTTTTAAAAAATACTTCTAATAATCAGAGGATCACTTAGATTTGTTGGTGCTATTAAGCCAAACTGGCCTTCTATTTTGAATTTCTAAAAATAATTATTGCTACTTAAGTTGATATATTTTCGGTATTTATGTCATTTCTCTTTGTACCCTCTTTTTTTTTTTACTTGAAGTGTAATTGGTATAAAATATCCTATTAGTTTCAGGTTCTCTTTGTGCTTTCATGGATGGAATGTAATTTGAGCTCAAGTAGGATTGCTTTTTTAAAGCATAAAAGTATTTAATAACATTGCCTCCGTAAAAGCCCTTAAAATGTGCACTGTATTTGAATGGGCTGCAGTTTGTTGCTTCTTATAATATATAATTGTTCACTGATGCAGATTCATACGGGAGTATTTAAGGGATAAAAGTTCAAAAATATTAAATATTTACATTCATTAGAATGATCTTTTAGTATAAGCAGAAAAGAAAAACTAATTGGTCTACATCCTATTGTAGACTTTACGAACTTACTACTTTGGTAATTTCTTAAATGTCTCAACCAAAAATATTGATCTATTTCTTTGTGGGTTTCCATTGAAACAATAGTAGTCATCTAAAATATTACCTGATAAATTTAAAACACAATGTTTAAAATATAAATGTGACTATCATAACTAATATGTCTCCTTTCCATGCCCAAAGCGCTAAATGATAAGTGGTTGCTCTTCTTGGTCTAATAATCTCCTGTGAGCTGTACTGTATTTAGTTTGTTTTCCTCAAGAGAAGAAAAACAGGATGGTTTCAAGATTAAGCTGTAAGAGGTAAGAGCAAGTCTACCTTACCTCTGCTCTTAATTTCTCATGTGAAAAACAAAATCTTTACATGAAATTTTTCTCTTACTCTCTGTAGTGTATATATTTTGTCCTGATTTTTAAAAAGGAAGAGGGGAAGAGAATTAAGAAGGATAAATATGCTCAGTAGTGTGTTGGGCTTAAAAATTTTTTTTAGCTTTATTGAGATATAACTGATATATTACATTGTGTAAGTATAAAGTACATGATGTGATGATGTTATATATATATTGCAAAATGTTTACCAAAATAAGGTTAGTTAGCTCATTCTTTACCTCACATTGTGACTATTTTGTTGTTGGTGTTATTGTGAGTGCATTGAAGATCTGCTCTTAGAAACTTTCAGATATACAATACACTGCTGTTAACTATCGTCACCATGCTCTACCTTACATTCCAGAAATTATTTATCTTATAACTGGAAGTTGTACCCTTTGACCAGCATTTCCTCATTTTCCCCGCTCCAGCTCTGGTAGCCTCTGGCAACCACTAATCTACTCGATGATCTATGAGTTCAGCTTTTTTAGAGTCTACACATAAATGAGACTGTACAGTATTTGTCGTTGTGTCTGATTTATTTCACAAAGTACAATGCACTTAAGCTTTATCCATGTTGCAAATGACAGAATTTTCTTCTTTTAAAAGCTGAATACTCTTCATATATATACATATACATATATATATATATATATATATATATATATACACACATCCATATCGCATTTTCTTTATCCATTCATCTGTAAATGGACATTTAGGTTGTTTTCACTTGTGGCTATTGTGGATAATGATACAATGAACATGAGGGTGCACATATTTCTACAAAATAATGATTGAATTTCCTTTGGATAAGAACGCAGAAGTGGATTGCTGATTTATATGGTAGTTTCACTTTTTTTATTAACTCTTGTGTTTTGGTTAATAGACATCCTAACAGTTGTGAGGTGATGTCTCATGGTAGTTTTGATTTGCATTTCTCTGATGATTAGTAAGGTTGAGCATCTTTTCATATAGTTTTCGGCCATTTGCATATCTTCTTTAGGAAAATGTCTATTCAGATCCTATGGCCATTTTTTAACTGGACTATCTGTTTCTTTGCTATTGAGTTGTATGAGTTCTTGGATATCTAAATGCATAGTGTGCAAATATTCCATCTGTAGGATGCTTTTTCATTTTGTTGAGTGCCTGTGCTGAATTTTGACTAGTCATCCAAGAAATAGTTAGCCCATAAGGAGCTTCTCTTCCAATTTTTTAATTGAATTTTTGGGGTGACATTGGTAATAACATTATATAGGTTTCAAGTGTACAATTCTATGATACATCTTTGAATATTGCATTGTGTGCCTATTACCCAAAGTCAGATCTTCTTCCATCATCCTATGTTTGGATCCCCTTAACCCTTTACTAACGTCCCACCCCTTTTGCCACCATACTATTGTCTGTGCCTATGTGTTTTTGTTTCTTTGTTTTTCTTGTTTGTTCATGTGTTGCTTTTAGTTTTATATCCCACATATGAATGAAATCATGTGGTTCTTGATTTTTTCTATCTGAATTATTTCATGTATGATATTCTCAAGATCCATCCATGTTGTCACAAATGGCAGTATTTCATTTTGTTTTATGGTTGAGTAGTATTCCATTGTATGTAAGTACCACATCTTCTTTACCCAATCATCTACTGAAGGACACTTGTGTGGTTTCCATGTCTTTCCCACCATGAATAATGCTGTAATTTGCATATGTCTTTGTGAATAAATGTTTTTAAAATTTTCAAGTAGATACCCAGAAAAAAGGTTGCTGGGTCATATGATAATTCTGTTCTTAATTTTTTTAGGATATATTTTTTATTGATTTCAGAGAGAAAGGGAGAGGGAGAAGGAGATAGAAACATTAATAATGAGAATCATTGATCTGCCGCCTCCTGCACTCCCACACTGGGGATTGACCCCACAACCCAGGCTTGTGCCCTGACTGGGAATCAAACTGTGACTTCCTGGTTCATAGGTTGATGCTCAACCACTGAACAACTCTGGCTGGGCTATTAAAAATTTTGTTTTTATTGATTTCAGAGAGGAAGGGGGGAGAGAGAGAGAGAGGTATCAATGATGATAAGAGAGAATCATGAGAGAGAGAGTTATCAGTGATGATAAGAGAGAATCATTGATTGGCTGCCTCCTGCACGCCCCCCTACTGGGGATCAAGCCTGCAACCTGGGTATGTCCCCTTTATCAGAATCAAACCTGAGGCTCTTCAGTCCTCAGGCCAATGCTCTATTCACTGAGCAAAACCGGCTAGGGCTGTTCTTAATTTTTGAGAAGCCTCCCTACTTTTCTCCATAGTGTCTGTATCAGTTTACATTCCCACCAGTAGTGATTGAGGGTTCCTTTTTCTCTACAACCTTGTCACTTGTCCAACACTTGCTATCACTTGGTGGTATAGTGTGAGCATAGCTGCCTTCCATTCCAATTTTGAAGGTAAGACAAGTGCCAGGAAAGACATTGTGAAAGAAAAGTCAATATATAAACATTTTTTTTAAAAAATCCAGACCCCTTGCTGAGGTGCCTTCTTTCTCTTTTATTTCAGTATTTGATAACAAATCAGTATAAATAATATAAGTAGATTTCATGGTTGTTGTTTTTTTAGTTTTGTTTTTTATTCTGGATAAGCTCTTCTCTGCATAAAGTGTTCTGGAGCTTAAACAATAAAGATAAAATGCGTATTAGAAACAGTTGGAAGATAATCAACCTACTTCTTCCAGCTTTCAGGCAGGAACTGGTTAAAATTAGCATACTTTAATTCACATTTACACTTCACTTAGAATGTTCTCTCTCAATTGAAATGAATATAATCATTAAAATAATTATCTTTCTAATCTGCTCTTTTTACCTCCATGTTCAGCTTTTAAGAAAAAGATAAATTCTGAAACGTGCAGTTATATGAGCTTAATAAGGTCTTCAATGTAGTTTTAATATAGTTTAGATATTGAAAACTTATACAGCCACACCGTTTTATGTTGCTTATTTTTTATTCTGAATGAGTATCTCCTACTCCTAGAGTGTCAGGATGTTTTAGAAATACCTTCAAGTGCCTTGGCCAGTGTGTCTCAGTTGGGCATCGTCCCATGAACTGAAAGGTTGCCAGTTCGATTCCCAGTCAGGGCACCCCACCCCAAACAAAAGAAATACTTTTAAGCATTGAAATAAACTGTTTTGTTTGTTTCTAGGATTCACTATTAATTTACTAGGATTTTTACCCAAATGCTCCTGTGCCAGTAGAAGTTTTATATTTTTCAGATGTTTAGAAATAGTCCTGTTATTTGACAGGTTTGTGATTGGCAATTTAGATAACATTTTGTCGTTCCCCCCTCCACCCAATCCTTTTCTCTTTCATTCTTAATCAAACCTGTGCCACTCATACTTTTGGTCAGTTTTCTTTATAATCTTCAATTTTCATTTCTCTATGTTGAAATAACATTATAAGCTCATGCAAATTCTTCCAGGTATAGAATAAGATTGATGTCACTGTTTCTTCCTTGTTTTGTTGAATAATTCAACTTTATATTCATCTTGCATGACCCTGATATTTTTCATCCACATGGCAGAAATTGGTTTGAATTAATGCACACTTGGATCCCCAGTTTTTTTCTATGTAGCTTTTCCTCCATTGTCTTTTCTATCCAGAAAATAACTGTTTTGGTGTTCATGATTTATATGCTTTTTTCACCTTCACTATAAATGTCTGTTTGTGCCCTACCTTCCTCTTATATTTCAAAAAGCATTTCAGGGTAAAAAGTACGGTATGCATTAGAAGTAGCAAACCACATACTATTTCTTATATAGTTTTCTAACATCTCTGCATAGCTGTGTAATTTTTTCCATTTCTGGGCTAGTCATCATGGGACTTAATATGATCTGATGATATCATCCACTTATTTTGTAATTAATCCACAATCACAGTCATATAATTTTTTTATCTGAAGAGAACTTGAAGGCTGCATTGTTTCTTGGTATTCTAAAGAGGAGAAATATGATTCTTAGTAATTGCCTGGTAGATGTATTAGATTCCTTGTAGAGGAGGATCAGGGCTCGAACATGAGTTTTCAGGTATGATATTATTTTTTCTGTAATGTTTAATATTAAGTAATCAAATCAGTGGTAGTTAAGTTTAAAAGTTTTTGTTGGCTGTGTGGTACTTGGGATGCATCAGGACTCATATTAAAGCAGCATCCCACTCCATCCACTCAATAAGAATAGTGCAATGTGTCCGTGACAAAATGGACAATAGCACCCTCGGAGATTCAAAGTTACACAGTTAGGTGACTGTCCTGGTGGGTCTGCATAGGTGGGATAAAGGGCACTTTAAATCCCTACTCTCTACTGGAGGGGAATTAACTGAACAAGTTATAATAACATTTTATGGGCAATATTTATGAATTACCTTTTACTGCATAAGCAAGATTTCATATTAAAATATTATCTCCTAAATTTAAAGATAATTCAATAACTTTATTTTATTTTAGCCATTTGTTTTCAGTTATTTCAGTAGAACAGAGCTGCAAGTAACACATCACTTACGAAGTTTCATTCAAGTAATAAAATATTGTGTGTTTGCATTAGCAATAAGTATGTAGAAAGTTATATTTGAATTGCTACATATGCATATACATACATGAAAGTCTAGTCACTGAAACTTTTAGGCCAACAATACTGCTGAAAAAGTATGCATCACTAAACATTATTTAAACAGCCTGCAACAGACTAAATTAATAATGAATTGGATAAAGGAACAGTGATTTATAATTAAATTTAGAATGCATAATAGCAGCAGCTATCAATACTGACAACATGGGATGGCAGACTTTGTCCGGGCATAAAGGTAAGTTACATTTATCACCTTCCTCTGAAGTCAGCTGAGGCATGTGACTGGGCTGCAGCCAATAGAAAGTTGATAGGTATGACCTATACCACTGACAATCTCAGCCTCTACAACACCCATGCCATCCTGTACCTTCTATCTCTCCTATTAAATGAGGAAGAACATCCAATGCAAGTCTCTGAGGCCCTAGGAAGCAAGAGTCTGGGTCCTTAAATAATCAGGTTTTCCCCATTCCCACACTTGTCCATCATTGGACCATGGCAAGAAAGAAATATACTTTTATTGTGTTAAATTACTGATGTTTTGGGTAGTTTCTTCCAGCGCTTAGCTCTGATGATTTGGACATTAAAATGAAAGTTGATAAAAATGCACCTGTAAGAAACAAAAACAATTCATCTATAAGGGACAAAGACAAAATTAGAATTCTTTAATAAGTTTTAGGGCCCTTCAGAAAAAGCGCTATTGATCCTCTTAGAGGCCACAGAATAAGCAGGCTTGGAGATTAGAGAGAGTGGTCCATAAAAAGGAGAAAGAAGTGGGTGGCTTAGACCACTCCTTCCTAAAGCTTTAGGACTAGTATCTTCCCAGTGCTTTTTTAAAACTTCCTTTTCCCAGGGAGTGAGAACATGAGCTGACCAGAGTCTAAGGAGAAGGGATCATAGGTTTCTGTACAGCCCACCCAGCTAGGAAGAGACAGATTGGCACCAAAACTCGAGGTGACACCTGGTAATTTTCCTTGGAGGCCCTCTGTGATGTCTGTGATATATCGTAAGTGTATAAATTAGAAACAGTAGGAATAACTAGTGGTGATGGTAGGGGTTGGTAAAAGAATTGGAAATGAAGGATCAGAGCTATTTCTTTCATCATATTTAAAAAGAATACTTAAGTATCCCCAAAAACATATCTGTGCACAATGTGGTTAAGATGAAAGTCCTTACTTAGTTCAGTGTTTGCTTTTATTAACATTTGATGACCATTGGTTGAAATGATGTTCATTTTCTTTAAAAATTACAGGAGAAGAAAAGAGTATCTCCTCTATTTATGGAAACATTTTAATAGCATCTCTTCCCACAGGAATATGGAAAAATCCTATCTAGTCCTTATTAGTTTGTTTAAAGGCTACCTCTAGAATTGCTTCTGAATTTCCACAATGAGATGTGATCTTTCTCTTTTTGTACAGCCCTAACACTGTGTGACTCTAATGGTATATTCCGTTCTGTTTGGTGTTAATGTTACTCACACACTTGCTCATTTTTGCATTCCTACCATTCATAAGGTTATAATTACTCTGAGAATGTTCTTGTCTGTGTATAATTCCCATGTACAAAATGCCTAGTGTACATGTTGCATTTAGTAGGAACGTATTTTTAAACATGAATTAAGTACTGGAAACTTATTCAATCTTCTTGTCATTAAACAGGACATGGTAAATATTCAATAACTACTTTCTGAAAGTCTGAATCCACAATAACATCATAGGACTAAAATTATCAAATATAAAAGGAAGTGGTGTTTTTTCCCTTTGGAAATTAAAGTTTGAGAGAGAATATTAGTGGTGTTTTCAAGAGATTATTAAATATGAAAATATGAAGCTTACCGTAATGCACATAAAAGTACTCCCTCTAACCTACACACACACACACACACACACACACACACACACACACACACACACAGTGCACCATAGCTAGTAAAAACCCAACTCAGGCTTTTGTGAAGCTGGAGGTAGATTGTGTGAATGTTCTTAACATTTCTTTAGTAGGATCCTTTTTATTTTCTTTAATAAAAATAAAAAATCATTGACTTTAGCTTGTCCTGGTCTTCTGGATCGTTAAATGTGACCTCATTAACGTCTTACCATGTTGAGGGCACATTTGATCTTGAAACAAGGAGAGTTCTTTAATCAATAAATTTCCTTTGGGCCAGTTGGCTATGATGCTCAAAAGACTGACATCCTCAAAGCTGGAGGGCTCTGCAGGTACGTCTGGTTTGTTGAAGTGAAACCCTCCATAAGTCAATAGATTTTTTTAAAAATCTTGTGCTTGTTTTAATATTAGGGTCTTCAGCCATATCAAGTCTCCAGAAACTTCTGGGTTATATACCTGGTTAAGATTCTTTTCATATTCCTTCCTAATTTAGCTATCAGTAGAGATTAACCAATACCCAGCTCTATCCTTGTGCCTATCCAATAATTACTTGTTTTGCAATTGCCCTTAATCATGTTACATTTTGAACTACTAGGAGTAAGCCTCTTGGAAATTCTTGTTAGAACAGATGAATTGAGGAAACCTTGATACAAGGAATTAAGTTTGAACAGATCTCTTGGATAATTAGGGGTTTTATAAGGGAGGAAATTCTAGAATAGCACCATTACTATCATTCCCTTGGTCATAGTTTTGTCATATCCTTTCATTTTAAGCGGCTCTGTCCTATAGAAGTTACTGCAGTGATAGACATGATTTATATGTGCGCTGTCTAATGCGGCAGCCACTTAGCCACCTGAGGCCACTGAACACTTCACATGTGAACCTGTGACTGAGGGACTAGTACATTTTTAATTTTATTTAATGTCACTAATTTTAAATAGTCCCCTTATTGGACAGCCTATATCCAGAGTGGCGTTCTGCCCCTGCCCTCCAGGGGGTATTTGACTCTATCTAGAGATGTCTGGCTGTCACTGTTAGGAGTATGTACTCTTCTGGCATCTAGTGGGCAGCGATCAGGGATGCTGCTAAACATCCTGTCGTGTCTAGGGCTGCCCCGTAGAAGAATGATCTGGCCCAAAATGTCAGTAGAGCTGGGGTTGGGAAACCCTCTGTACAGTCTATGGTTTTGTAGATAAAGATAGCTTTCTCCTCACAGTGCCTAAAACAACTGTGTTGTGTGTGTGTGTGTGTGTGTGAGATTTAGTTAATGGCCTTTAAACTGCAGAAACAAAACTGGAAGAGAGAGACGAACTGGTCAACACCAAAAGTACTGGAAGTGGACTATTTTTAAAGAAAGACTTACTTGACTAAGTACTTAGGAGACATACAATTAAAGTGATAGTCTTTGTAAGCTTGCCAAAGTGGTAAACTATGGTAAGGAAGGGGTAACTAAAGTTGGACAGCCATATCATCAAAACACTGTCTGTACATAGTGAGGCATCTTCAATGTATATAAAGTTGCTTCATATTATTAATGCAAATATAAGTATTTAGCATTTTCAAAATAGGAGCAATCTACTTTTAAATTAACATAGAGAACAAGAAATATAAGACAGTATTCATTCCATTTCTGATTACTGACAGAATGTATTTGTTCTTTTCTATGCGAGGGTAGTTAAGTGATTTTCTGTTTCACTCATTTTATAGTTGAACTTCAGAGCTTAATTAACCAGCCAGAGTTCTGATAGCTAGTCATCAGCATTTAAACCTAATTCCAACTCCAAAGTAAGTGACATACATTCATAACTAGTACAGTCCACCTTGTTAGAATTTCAGATGAAGAAACCATTGCAGAGCGCTTAAGAGAATTACCAAGTAACATCTTAATGGCAAAAGCAGGAGTTAGAATCCAGACTGAGCTGAATGGCTTCTAACCCCATGAAATTTCTAATCACAACCTACTTATCATTGAAAGACAAGACTATTATGTTTTGTTTTGTCTTTTCAAATTGCCTATTATGTGGTGACTCATAGGGGGAACAATTGTGGGCTGTACTTACTTTTGTATGACTTTATTTTGTTACAGCAGTTTCAGGTAACAAAAATTGAGGGGAAGGCAAGGAGATTTTCCATATACTCTCTGCCCCCACACATGCATATCTTCCCCCATTACTAACATTACACACCAGAATGGTATGTGTATCTTTATTAAGTATGAATCTACATTGACACATCCTAATCAACCAAAGTCCATTGGTTTTACTCTCTTTGGATAAAAGTATAATAATAGTATATCCATAATTATATGACCAGAACATTTCACTGCCCTGAAAGTCCTCTGTACTGTGCCTATTCATCTCTCCTTCTCCCACCTGCAAACCATTGATCTTTTTTATAAGTTTGCCTTTTCCAGAATGTCATATGGTTGGAATCGCATAGTATGTAGCCTTTTTCAGTTTGGCTTCTTTCAGTTCTCATATTCATAAGGTTCCTTCATGTCTGTTCATGGCTTGATTGTTCCTTTCTTTATAGTGCTGAGTACTGTTCTCTTGTGGGATGTGCCAGTTTATTTATCTACCCATGTACTGAAGGGCATCTTGGTTGCCTCTAACTTTTGTCAATTTTGAATAAAGCTGCAATAAACATGCTTGTGCAGATTTTTATGGGGACATAAATTTTCAGCTCCTTTCGGTAAAAAGAAGTGTGTAATTGTACTTCTTTTAAAAATGTATCCTCTTATATAATTTTTCCCTTGTACATAGCATCAAAATTAAAACAATACACTGAAAAGTCAGAATTTTTAAGATGGTAGTAGAATCACAGGGATATTTTGTATTCTTGAAGTATTATCTTACTTGTTGATACACAATGATCTTTTCAACTGAGAATTCTCTTTGAGCCCTTTTTCACATGTACTGATTATATATCAGAGACATGAATATAGCCACATCTTTGTGGTCATTCTATATTACATGATGTAACAATTTCATATGCTTTGTGGTATAATGAGCTTTTCTCCAAGTTAACATATTCCCCCTTTTTTGGTGGTGGAGGTGGGTGTGGAGGCAGAGAAGACCTGCTGTAGTGTGAGACCCTGGAATTCATTTCTGTTTGTCCCTTATTCCTTCTGTCCATTCTCTCTCTCTCTCTCTCTCTCTCTCTCTCTCTCTCTCTCTCCCTCCCTCCCTCCCTCCCTCCTCTCCTTTTACTAATATTTATTTATCACCTACAATATGTCAGATGCTGAGTTAACCCTGGCAATACAAAGGGAGAGGATAGGGACCATAATTGGTTTGTTATTAACAAAACAACATTCACCAGATCCCCTCATACCCTGAACCTCCTCCCCTGAAGATTCAATCTCTTAAATGTTTGTTTCCACAGCTAGTTTTTAATTCATTTCAAAGGAATTAATATATATGGGAGGCTGTTATAACAAAAAGATGCACGATACCGTGCCCTGAACAAGACAAGATAGTTTCTTTTTCTCTTTGGTAACAACAGTCCAGAGGTGTGTGAGCGTCAAGGTCCGGTGGGCAGTTATGTCATTCTGTGCATGTGGCATTTGCTTATTGGACCAACGTGGTTGCTCCTTTTTTTTTTGCCATATCTTAGCCCGTGACACGGGTGCTGTGGCCAGGAGAACACAGACCTGATAGTCCAAAGGGCATACATCACTGCCACTCACATCCTACTGTTCAGAATCTAATCACAAGGTTACACTAACAGCAGACAAGGCTGGAATGAAGTCTTTGGCTTGTTAGCCATGTGCCCAGGTAATACCTCCAAAATAGAGCAAGTAGATAATTCATCTTATGGGCCAACTACCAACCTGCCACATACCAGAAGATTAGCCAGTACTTGAACTCTTAACTCAAAATAATCTCAAGGGCTAGTAAGGGTATGAGTAAGGAAAATGCCATGTAAATGTATGCCCTGAGAGTTACTCATCTACACTAATAAAAGAAAAACATGCAAATTGACCGTACCTTCACTACGCCTTAAGCCACGTCCACCAGCCAATCAGAATGACTATATGCAAATTAACCCAACCAAGATGGCTGCCAGCAGCCACAGAGCTGGAGCAAGCAGCAGGCTTGGTTGCCCCAATGATGGAGAAAGCCAAGCTTCCCGCCGGCTCTGAGCTCCACTCAAAGCAACAAAGTTTCAATTATAGAAGGTAAATAAACCCCAGATACCTACTTTCAGCCGGCCGTGGCCACGGAGCTGGAGCCAGCAGGAGGCTTCCTCTCACCCGCCCTGGCCGGCTCTGAGCTCCTCTCAAGGCTACAAAGTTTCAGTATAGAAGGTAAATAAATCCCAGAATAAAAAGAAAAAAAGGAGAGGCTGGGAGCTTCCGTTGCTGGGGGGCTTGGCCAGCCTGAAAACGGCCCTCAGCCCCTCACTCAGACTGGCCAGGCACCGCAGTGGAGACCCCCACCCTGAAAGGGGTGTGACCAGCTGCAAACAGCCATCAGCCCCTCACCCAGGCTGGCCAGGCACCCCAGCCGGACCCCCACCCTGATCTGGGACATCCTTCAGGGCAAACCAGCCAGCCCCCAGCCATGCACCAGGCCTCTATCCTATATAATAAAAGGGTAATATGCAAACTGACCCTAACAGCAGAAAGACTGGGAATGACTGGTCACTATGACACACACTGACCACCACGGGGCAGACGCTCAATGCAGGAGCTGCCCCCTGGTGGTCAGTGTGCTCCCACAGGGGGAGCTCTGCTCAGCCACAAGCCAGGCTGACAGCTGCCAGTACAGCAGTGGTGGTGGGAGCCTCTCCTGCCTCCTCAGCAGCGCTAAGGATGTCCGACTGCAGCTTAGGCCTGCTTTCTGCTGGCAAGTGGACATCCCCCGAGGGCTGCTGGGCTGCCAGAGGGATGTCTGACTGCCAGCTTGGGCCCGATACCCCAGGGAGTGGGCCTAAGCCAGCAGGTGGACATCCTCTGAGGGGTCCCAGACTGCAAGAGGGCATAGGCCAGGCTGAGGGACCCCCTTGAGTGCACAAATTTTTGTGCACCAGGCCTCTAGTTAATTATCAATGGACAAGTCATACAATTATGTTCCTGCCATATGAGCTGCAGATTTGGAAAATTAAGGTCCAGAAAGTTTAGTTGAGCAGAAAGAGAGGTATTCAGGCACAGATTAATGAAAAACAACTTTCATTTAATTGGAATTTTAAAATGCAAAATACTCACATAATCAAAACTTGATTAGTCACCTGCCACCAATGGATTCCCTTTGCCTTCTCCACCCAGTCTCTATCTCTGACTTCAGAGGGACAGTCCTTGCTATTTGCCTAGTTTGTTAAGGGTAAAGACAGGTGTTTATTTTTACTTGTTAAGCTTTTGGTATTTTTAAAAAAAGAAATAATGAATACAGGATAGAAAAGTAGAAAGGTACTATGTGATTCTTCTTGGTATGATGATGTCTGAGCACCACTATAACAGTCACAATGGTGACAATTATCTTTGTGCTAACTAAGGGCTTCCTAGACTTATATTCCTTTTTAAAAGATACATATTTATTGATTTCAGAGAGGAAGGGAGAGGGAGTGAGAGATAGAAACATCAATGATGAGAGAGAATCATTGATTGGTTGCCTCCTGCATGCCCAATTCCAGGGATCATGCCCACAACCCGGGCATGTGCCCAGACGGGTATCGAACTGTGACCTCCTGGCTCATAGGTTGACACTCAACCACAGCCATGCTGGCTGAGCAAGACATATATTCTTTTAAAAGCTACATTGAAGTACTAAGACAAGTCAACTACATAATAAGCAGGTGGTGGTGGTGGGGAAAACCTTGCAACTTAAAAGCCAAAACTCAATTAGGAGATGGCATAGCCAGAAGCCATCATTTGTTCAACTGAGATAGAATCATTGCCAAATAAATCTGCACATCAGGAATTAAAATCTACACATCATAAAATAATTCTAAAATTTCAACTACCTTTCACCAGTTTGTTACTCAGATTCAAAAACAGTGGAACGGTGACATCATCTTTTGTAATGATACCATATAATTTTAAGTTGAAGACAGATGGCTGCTCTTACATTTCACAGATAATACATTTCCTGATTACGTAGCCTAGGAGATAAAAGAATTAGCTTAATCTCCAATTCTTTTAGTCCTTTGAGCCAGAGCCACATGGAGTTTGTTAGATTGGTACAATTTGAATTGTTTCTTTATAAAGAGCTAAGAGCATAATCTGTGAGTAGCTCTTTGCAAATATTGAAAATGCTCCCTTGGAATTAGCTGACAACTTGATGTATGCAGGTTGGCCTGAGACCTGCTGGCACACCAGCTGGGATAAAGCAAGTCTGTGCAGCCAGTGGCTCGTCTTTTAACCAGAGCGTTATTACCCAGCGGAAGAGGAAGGGACTTATCTTAATTCTAGAGTGGAGTTCATGGGAATCTACTCACCATACAGCTGGGCCTCATGGGTCCCTTACTTGAAAAACTATCTGAAACAAAATCAGTCTGTCAACAACGGAATGATTTCTACGGAATGATTTCTCTGCTATAAGAATAACCAATATTTACCGAGTTCTTTTCCTATGCCAGTCAGTTTTCAAGTGTGTGTGTGTGTGTGTGTCTACACCTATATATTCATTTGTACTTTCCACCACATTATGAGTAAGTTACTATCATTTTTTATTATAAATGAGGAAACTGGTGCATAAAGGAGCCGAGTGACTTTCCAAGGTCACAGTTTGATAATCACTAGAACAAGTATTCGCTCTCCCCCTGCACTGCTCTTTGTCCTGCAGAAAAGGCTGCCGCATTTGCTGGGGGAGCATGAGGTGTGGAAGGCAGACCCGCCTTCCCCAAAGGAAGTGTGTGTGGCAGGGGAAAGAGGGGGATGTGGGTCAAGTATAACCTTTCAGCTATAAGATGAATAAGGTCTAAGGATTTAATGTAAAACATGGTGACTTATGTTAACACTATTATATAATTGAAATTTGCTCAGAGAGAACTTAAGTGTTTTCACACACAAAAAAAGATCAATATGTGAAGCGATGGATGTGATAATTAACTAGGTTGTGGAAAATCCTTGTGTGTGTGTGTGTGTGTGTGTGTGTGTGTGTGTGTATTAATCACAAAGATGTACAGTAAGTCTTAATGTTATCAATAGGTTCTTGTAAATTGTGGCTTTAAGCAAAAACAGTGTATAATGAAACCAATTTTACCCTAGGCCAGCAATTTTCAACCTTTTTTATTTCAGGGCACACATAAATGAATCATTACTAAAATTCTGCAGCACACCAAAAAATCTAGTTTTTGCTGATCTGACCAAAAAAAAAAAGATATAATGTTGATACATTCAAACCAGGTGGCTATTATTGTGTTGGCTGTTGTCATTTTTTTACTTGACAATTTAAGGGAAAGAGGTCAGTGCCCGAGTAAATAGTCAGGTATTGCATGTTTTAAAATTCCTTGGCACACCGGTTGAAAATTGCTGCCCTCAGCTAATTAATATAAACAAGTGTTAAGTTCCTATAGTGTATTCTTAGTTACAAAAAATTACCAAACTTCTAAATAAAGAGCCAAAGTACTGTTAATATTGAACAGAGAAATAAATATGAGCTATAAATACATTTAAGAAAGATGAACAAAAACAAGTAAAATCATCTTTCCCAACTGGTTATTCCAGTTCAAGGTCACCGGTGGCTAGAGCCTATCCCAGCAACTCAGGGCACTAGGTGAGGTGGGCACCCATCCTAGGCAGGACTCCATTCCATCACAGGGACACAGGGACACACACACACACACTCATTCTGGGACAGGAAGGCTTGCTAATTCACCTCATGAGCACACCTTTGGGATGTGGGAGGAGCTGGAATAATGGAGGAAACCCACACACAGGTGGGGAGAATGTGCAGACTCCACCCAGACAGTGCTCTTGGCCAGGAATCGATTTTTTTTTCTCATCAGCTTTACAATGAAACTCTGTTGAACAAAAGATATATTCAAGGACCTGCTATGCAATTCACATGCTTACAATTTCATTTGTCAATTAGACTTAATATATGTGACAAAAAGTATGGGAATTCAGATTTTATTGAATGAATTCTCTGATACCAACCAAACTGATTTTTCCCATAGAGGGGAAAAATGAAAATTACATTTTTGTTTCCAGCCCTTAATACTTCTTCAAATGAGGGTATGCAAAGAAAACAATGAGCGGATAGCTAGACATTTGCAAGGAGGAACCGTGCAGGCAGCACAAGTCCACCAGCCCACCAGATTAATTTGTTTTTGTGCTTGCTTTGCCAGAGAAAAGATTCAAAGATGCTTTTTGTAAAAACTCCAATAACCCAAATGACATGCCATCATCAGATCTGTCAGAATCAAACAATTATGTGTCATTGTTCGCATTACAACCCTATTCATCAGTTTCATATTCCGTTCAGGGGCTTCTTCTGCATGCTTCTAGGTTTTCTCATTTAGTCTTGTAATATGTTCTGATGTTTAACCATTCCTGAATTCTTGGGGAAAAAACTTACTTGGTCCTAATGGATATATATTTTTAATAATTTGAGATATTTTACTTTTTAATATTTTATTTAAAATGTTAGCATCCATATGGATATGTGAGATTAGGTTAAACTCACTTTTTAACCCCCCCCTCACTGTGATATGTATTTTTTAGACAAAGAATAGGCAAACCTGTTTTTCTATCAAGAGCAAGACATAATTTAATGTTTTCTGGACAAGAGAGAAAATTGGCTTATTATGTAGATACTTATTCAACAACTATTTTAAAAGGCAAGAACCATCATTAGCTTGTAGACACGATGAAAACAAGTGGCAGGCAGGATTTAGCCTGTGGGCCATTGTTTGCCAACTTCTGTGTCAAGGTGTTGGCCCTGAGACATAGGACCATATAGTCCCTTGCTTAGAAAAATGAATTAATTCCAGCCAAGGGCAGGCTGTTGTGCCAAGCTAGGCATTTAGAATGACAAGTGGTGACCCACTTGGTATATATGTAAGTTGGTGTGTGCTAAGGGTCTGAAATGGGTCTAACAGTCATCATTGAATGGTCATGGCCCCTATAAAGGCCTTTAAGACCCAGGGACAAGGCATGGCCTTTACCTAGTAGGTAACCTCACTTTTCAACGTTTCGAAAGTAAGAGAAACAGATATTTATAGCTTCAAAGACATTTTCCCATTTGTTTGACTTCTAATTTGAAAGACATTTTCAATGGGGAAAAATAATCTTGAGGTTGTACCTGTCTTAGGAATTAAACTTCTCAAATAATTTTGGTACCTGCACAGTAGGTACTGCTGTATTTAAGAATGGCTTTTGCAAAAGCTTATCTGCCTTAGCTGTCTCTGCCTGGGATGGGAGTGAGCTCACAACTGAACCAAGATACCTGGTACACAGCTATCCAGTAGGAAAGCGTGATGGCCCGAGACAAATCTGGTGTCTGCCTAGAGTATAAAAGGGGTAGATGGACTAACAGACATGTTTCATTCTTTCTTTTCTTCCCTTTCCTATGTAGGGGAGGAAGGTTATTTCCCTTTATTCTTTTAGGTTCTAATCTGAGACCCTCCCCCCCAACTTGTAATAAAAGACATTAACAGGAGAAAAACCAACAGAAGTTGAATGACATGTAATACCCCCTGTATACATGGGCAATAACCAGGAAAACTATGTAACTCTCTTGAAATGGCCCAAGCCACTGCCTTAAATACCATCTCTATCTGGGACAAAGGGTGTTGGGTGTGGGGAGAGTCAGTTATGGGAGGTCACCAGGCAAAGCACAAGGAACGAGGGTAAGGTTCTTATGCACAATGAAGTCTTTGTCGGCCCCACTGATGAGTTTCTAGAATTTTGGTCATCCTCTTACCGGAAGGAAGACACCCTTACATGTGAAGTTTTCCCTTCTGAATGTAAATGTCTCTTATGAAAGGGTAACTTCTTAGCTTCCAGTGTCTGCTGTTTCTTAAAAATAACCAGCCTTGTACAAATATTAAATCATTATCTTGTATACTATACCTCAATTTAAAAAAAACAACAACACTTTAGTCTAAAATAATCCTTTTGCCAAAGAGGCATGCTTTGGGGTGACAAAATCTGCTTCCCTTTACCTAACCTCCTTAACTCTTAACTCTCTATTTTTTTCTTCCTTCCCTACTACTCTTTTCATCCACCGTGAAACAAAGCAAAAAGACTGAAATGTGTGAGTGTGTGTGTGTGTGTGTGTGTGTGTGTGTGTGTGTGTGTAAGACAATCTTAATATGCTGGACTTTCCTGACGTCTTTGTGCTGCCTGTGATCACCATGGATGTGTTGTTCCGAGTATGACATTACCAGATGATAGTCACTCAGAGAGGAGCAGTTGAATGATGAACTTCAAAGTTCACATTTACCTGATGATCAATTTGACTCTGAGACATCTGATAACTTGGGAGATTTCAGAGAATCTTAGAGATTGTTCAGCTCAATAGTTGTTAGGCTCTTACATGGGGGAACACAGATCCAGTTGAGGGCCTAATAAGAACTTCTTAAGGACTCTCTTCCCTACACAAACACACAAACATACAGAAACACAATACGCATTCGGACACTTTGCATACATTTCAGAGGCTCATGCACTTTCTGTGAACTTTTATTCTTGGAACCCAGGCTAAGAATGTCTGATCTGGTGTAGTCCCCTAAATGGCTTAAGGTGTTAAAACATGAATGAGCCCAAGCAATCACTTCTCTTAGTTAAGATAGGAAGACAGGCCCTAGCTGGTTTGGCTCAGTGGATAGAGCATCAGCCTGTGGACTGAAAGGTCCTGGGTTCGATTCCCGTCAAGGGCACATGCCCAGGTTGCGGGTTCGATTCCCAGTGGGGGGTGTGCAGTAGGCAGCCGATAAATGATTCTCTCTCACCATTGATGTTTTTCTCTTTCTCTCACTCTTCCTTACTCTCTGAAGTCAATAAAAATATATTAAAAAAGAATTCTTTCCAGAAAAATCAAAGTTAAAAAAAAAGATAGGAAGACAGTGCTGTCTCAGGCACCTCAAGGGAGAGAATTTCAAGGTAGTATAATATTTTATTTTTTAAAAAGTGCCTAATAAAACAATTTTTAAGAAGAGAAAAATGCTAGGGGTGTCCTAGGAGTTTTAGTATATATCACATTTGCCAAAAGCAGTACAAGACATGCTCTTACGTGGTGACACTAATGAATGGTTTCTTAAACACAATGGAACCTTGTTTCTCGAACATCTCCCATCTGGAACAATTCACTTCTCAGCCTGCCAACCTTTCATGCTGACAACCCTTTCATGCATCTCTCAGGTGACAAACAAAGGAGAGAATGCGTGAATGTGAGTCAGTTTACCCCTGTAAAAATCTCAGGATATTGTACTATGAATATTTTGTTTTTTGTTTGTTTTTTTTTGCTTTTATTGCTGCTTATAATTATTGTTACATTTTTATTTTTTTACTATATATTCCCTTTCTTTTTGTTGAATTTTCATTTCCATTTTGTGTCCTTTTTGTTTTTACTAGTAAAGTGTTTGTGTATAGATTAAATAGAACAATAGGCATGTACTGTATATAAGAAAGGTTAAAACAGGGAATCATTTGGGGGTCTGGAATGGATTAATTCAGTTCTCATTATATCTAATGGGAAAAAAAAATGATTCCAGTTTTGAACAGCCTCCTGGAAGGAATTAAGTTTGAGAAACGAGGTTCCACTGTACAATGTAATAGATTTTTGTATTTCACCTGTGGTAGATCAAATGCTATCTAATAGCTACTCTATGTAAAATGTAAACAAAGAAAGGATAAAAGTAAGCTTTCCACAGAATTCAAATTTACAGAAACTCTGGGATAAGTGTATGCATAACTGATCATCATAAATTTAGTACCGTGTGTGTGCTTGCGCATTGGTGCATGTGTAATCAATAACTGTTCTGAAATGGCTACATTTCAAGGCAAAACAGACACTATTTAGTTTGAAAAGATAGGTTCCCAAACTTACAATATTCAGATAAGCCAAAGAGCCTATTGAAACAATTTAAACTATACAATAAGAACTGTGCTATACCTCTATTGTATATTGTTCACTCTGTTATATTTTAATGGGGATCTAAAAGTAATCAGAGCTCTATCACCAAATCCTTTTTCTTTTATATTTCCTCTATTTAGTTTCAAAGGAACAGACTTTCTGTGGGATTTCACATTGGTACGTGGATTTATAGTGCTTGCAGTGAAATAAAAACTGATAAATTATAATAAATTATTTTCTAGTTTATCGGCATCAAATAAGTACTTTGCATTAGTTGCTGGCCAAGCTTCTAAGTTTTCCTAGGATGTGTTTAAAATAATTCTCTGTGCTTAATTTCATATGCAGCATTTTCTTTTTGAAAGAGATTAGCTCATGAAGGGCACTGTTGCCTGCCTGCCTGCCTTCAGAGGTGCTCTCAGCTTCAAGATTTTCTTCTTTCCTTGAACTCTGCAGAAGAAAACACTTCTCTTTCCCCACAAATGCTGGGTGGTGATGCTGGCTGCCCTCCTTCCTGGGCAGGGTGCCTAAGTGTTTAATTGTTCAATCTCTGCGTCAGAATCACTCTGCCCAACAATGCCATGCACCTGCCTCTGGGGTAAAATGTAGCAGCTGTTGAGCAGAAGAGGCTCAACTAAGAACCAGTTTGGGGCCTGGCAGGGAAAGCATGCAGCTTCGTGTGCAAGGGAAGGACCGGCATTGATGGCCTACAGGCAGTGGGCCTTGACGTGTCAAACCTGGCTTCGCCCCCACCACCGCTCTTACTTGGTCCGCATCGTCTTCTATGACTTAGGTTTCCTTCCTCTGATGTTTCCTTCCTCTGATCTTCACAGGGCTGTCTTGGGCCTCTCTGCCAGTTTCCCTTCCTCTTTTCTAGGCAATCCCCCTAATTGCAATTGTGCTCAGTAATTTTTTGATCTGCAGTCAGCTGCCAAACAGAGTTTTCTCTTGAATCTTTAGAATTCATCTTGACATTTGCGATTTCTCTGTCCACCCTGATGGAAATTCTTTAATATGCTGAGTGGAGAAAGAGGAGCCCAGGGAACCTCTGGGCTGCCAGAGCCTAGAAACCCTGTGCCAACAGGAGGCCAGGGACAGAGTCTGAGGCTCAGGGAGCTTTCTAGTTAATGAGATTTAGTCCTGTGACATTTGTGGCTCAGCCAATTGCACAAAGTGGTTAGCCGCAGAGTCCCAGGCTGGAGGCAGCTTGGTGGTGTGGCCAGTTAACAGAAGTGAAATCTCTCCTAGGGGTATGATTGCATGGCCCCTCCTATACTCTCACCTTTCCCCAAAACTCCTCTTAAACGTTCCCAATGGAGATTCTTTCCTTTCTTCTCAGGACTTCGTATATTATATTCTTTATAGTTGACAACTCATCACTATCTGTGGCAGCCCTTCTAGTAAGCCCTGCAGGAGAATCCTGAGTGTGAAGAGAAGCTTGCCCCCTTACCTCCTACATTTTAGTAATATCTATGGTCAGTAGTTAGACAGACATGAGCAGAACAAGGACGCTGGGCCAGGTAAGGAAGGTCTCCGGGGTGGAAAGCCCAGGTGCCTAGCAAGGGGCAAAACTGGGAAAACAAGGACTCACCCCAGTGTGATCGTTCCTCTCCCAGCGTATCCTCTCCCAGGGGGTCATGCAGTTTAGACCCCCTGGCCTTTCACATCACTGGTCATGGGGTTCGGATCCTCCCCTGAGCTCTCCTCCCCTGGCATGTTGCTAGTCATGTGGGTGAGATCCCCTCAGGGAGTAAACAAAAGGGCTGGAGAATAGCCCTTAAGCCCTCAGGACAAAGAGGCTCTGAACTATATCAAATACATCTAGGCCTCAGTTGTGTTTCAGCTCCAGGCCCAGAAAAGCAGCAAAACAAGACAAGCCAGGCCATGGCTGACCTCAGGACCAGCTGCATTGACTAAAGACCCCCTGCCCTGGCACTGACCAATCAGTGGTGACCATGACCCTGAAAAGACACACCTGGAAAGCTGATGAATAGTCTTTTTAAAATCCTGATTTCTGGGCCTCATCCTCCAGAAATTCTGTTTCTTTGTTATGGGGTGAGGCCACAACATTAGCAACAAAGAAACAGAATTTCCGGAGGATGAGGCCCAGAAATCAGGATTTTAAAAAGATTCCCAGGTGATTCTAATGTGCAGCCAAGGTTGAGAACCACTGCTCTAGGTAGAGGACACAGTACCTCTCTATGGAGCAAGCCCTTGCCTTTCCCCACCCCCTTCCCCAGGCGCATTTTCTTTCTCTCTCTCTCCCAAGCTTCCAGGGACCTTCTTTTGCCTCTAACTTGTTTCCTGAGCCCATTTCTTCTGTCACTCACTTCTGCTACCTCTGTGACTTTCTAAATACATTTTCTCTTACAGTTTGAGTCTTGGGTCTCAATTCTTTCTTAGCCAGAACTCAAGCACCAACATTCTAGTGCTGCTTTTGCCGCTGCCAACATACCTTGTTTTTTTGTTTGTGTAATGATTACTGTCCCTACCTTGCTTGTCTGGAGGATTTCAGCCCCTTCTTTCCAATTCTCTACAGTCTCCCTCCATTTCTTCCTGACTATGGGCTCACACTTTTTTTTAAACTGAGTGAATTAAGCAAGCACTAATGGAGAACAGTAAGATAGTACAAGGAAGAAAGCAAAGGGACCGTTTCAAAAATTGAGGTGTTTACATAGTTCTCTAAAAAAATGCCTCAAATTTCCAGCCACCTTGCCCAAGTTCCTTGCTTTATAGCACATCTACAGAGACAGACAACAGCAGGGGACCCAGGTGCCTCCTGAATGATACTGGACTGGCCTGTGGTCAAGACAGGAGAGCATGATTTCTACCCTCAGCCTTTCCAGGGTTTACCTTCTTATTGTGATTTTGTGAATTACAGTCCCAAGAGCTAAGCCACTTCCCAGGTAACAGAACATATCTCCTAGCCCCCAACTAAAAATCACACACACACACACACACACACACACACACACACACACACACACAGCTTATCTTGATGCCTTTAATAGAATTTTTTTTTATTCTCCCAACCAGGTTGTAAGCATGGTTTCTTAATGTTCACGGATCTATCACAGTGAAATTTACACAGTGGTCACTAAGTACTCTTGAATTCTATATGGAAGTATTCATTCAACATTTATTGAACCTTACTTCATGCATTAATGAAAGCTATTGTCAAAAAGCAACATATATTTTCAATTCCTAAAAATGTTAAGCAACTGCTTTAGCTTTATGCTTAAGGTGGAGATTCAATTTTTCTTCTTCATATTGAAATAAATGAATGGGATAAGTCAGGGCTTATTTAGATAGGAATGTCACTTAGCAAACAGTGTGCCTGCTGATTGACAGCTTCACCTACATCTCCCTGTCCTCTCCTTCCGTCCAGTGGCCAAGTCTGGGGAAAATATGTTTTACCCAAACAGGAGCTGGCTTTCTGCTGCTAAATGTTTGTATTCTGTAGGCTTATTCTTAAAGACCTAACATTAAAAGGCTGTATTGCTTGCAGATCAGACTAAAGATGGCTTAGTTTAAGAACCTAAACTGAGAGAGTGGTGATGGAATTGGAGTGTAGACATTTTGGAGGTGATTTAGTGTGATTTGAATGTGTGGAGGTAAGAATGCTGAGGATGATTTTGAAGTTTTTAGCTCAGGTGGCTATATCAGAAATGGCAACATTGATGAGCTTGATTATGTTCTGTTATTGATGTCTGTGACACACACCTGTATCAGACTCAGAACCAGATGCTGCAATAATGATGCAGAAAACATACTACACTCTTATTTGAAAATATGTACTAGTACCTGGAGGCTAATAGAAAAGGTTGGGAGATGCTAGAGATGCTAACTTTAGTGAGCAAATACCAAAGAGTGCATATAATATCATTAATATGTAATGTACATCCAGAAATTATTACAAATAATAAATTGAAAATTTATTTCTGCATATGTTTAATACAATATGTTAATAATAATGCATAAAGAATGCTACATAAATATGTAGCATGTATATATGCAAACATACATGCACACACTTTTTTAACCTTAGTGACTGTGGTAGAACAGTATAAAATGTCAAAATTTCCAGCTAGTAGTGTTCTTTTGAACACAGACATTTCTTGCATATCAGTTCATGCAGACTCAGACTCATTTCATAATCTCGCTTTGCACACATCCCATACCTGATCTTATCTAAATTTAAAAGAAACTCAAAGCCATTGAGGGGGGAAAATCAATCCTCCACATTATAAAAATGAGATGTAGTTTTTGCTCTAAAGAGTTTAATATCAAATGTAAGCAAACATGATATACCATGTCAATTGTGAATAAGAATAGCTAATATTTATTCAGTTTTAACCTTATGGGCTCAGCCCAATTCAGCCTTTTAAATGTGTTCACTGACTAAATCCCACAGTCATCACCAGGGGTAGGTATTGTGTGTAAAACACATAGCAGAGTAAAGGTTGAGAGCGTATTACTACTCATGGAGTAGAACCTGGGCGAGCTGGGGACATGTTCCTGGAAGAGATAACCCTTGAAATGAGACTTCATGGATGAAGTTTCACAGGTCTATAAATGTGAAAGGCGTTCAAAGGAAGAACAGCATTGGGAAAAGCTGAGAAATTTGAGAAGGCACAGAGTGTCCGGAATGACAAGTGTGCCAGGTTTTAAAGGACCAGAGGGAGAATGGCCACAGAGGAGGCTTGTCAGGAACATGAAGGTCAACCCCCAAAGGCTGTTGCAGCCCTGCTGTAAAGAGTTTGCATGTATCGCGTGGCTTCTGGGAAGACCTGGATACTTTTGAGCTGGGGAGTGAGCTGATTCAGCTTGCATGTTAGCAGAGCCTTCATTGCAACAGAATGAAGGCTGCATTCCTGGGGGCTTAAGGGAAGGTGAGGAAGACAGGAGGCACAAAGAACACTTAGGAGTCTAGTTCAATAGGTTAGCTAGCGAGGATGCGCACTGTGTTCATGAAGTTGCACTGGCAGCACTGGTGATCAAGAAAAGGACAAACACGTGGAACATTCTTATGACAGAATTGAGAACATGTGGTGAATGGAAATGAGGAGTGGGGGAAATTTGGAAGCAGAGGTTCCTGTCTTGGGCAACCTGGTGGATGTTGTGTTACAGAGAACCGGAATAAATCAAGCAATGCTCAGGGAGTTTGGAGTCACACTTTATTCACCGAGGTGGGTTCCGAGAAAATGAATTCAAATTCTAAGCAGAGCTACAAGCAGAACCTCCCTTTTTATGAAAGAGCCAGCCCTATGTGTGCTTAGTGGTTATCTCGCTGGTAGCCTTGAAAACTACACAGTTCTATCCAATTAAAAAACACACCTGGCATGGCATTGAGAGTATGGGCATATCTAGTCTCTGGCCTACAAGGTCAGACAGCTAAGTTTATCTTCCTCATTATTCAAGCAGGCCAAAGCAGGCTAGAAAGCAAAGTTTTTATTTATTTTTTTAGAATAAGAGGCTGTCTAAAGAATAGCAGAGAATCCCAAACAGTAGTTTTACAAAAAAAGGGGTTAGCCTTCTCATTTGGAGTCTCTCACTAAGATTATGATTGTGAGAGGGGAGATGGAACTTTGGGGAAGATGGCATATGCATTTTTGGATATTTTGAATTCGATGTGCTTCCTGGACATCCAGGGGGACGTGCCCCAGTAGACAGTTGAGCATATGGTTCTGAAGCTCAGAAGATATTTGGGCTGGACATGCAGATTTGTCAATCTGTGACAGAAAAGTGGAACTTAAACTCCTGGGATAACTTGAGCCAGTTAGGAAGAGCAGCTCATTTGAGGAGAGAAAGGGGTCAAAAAAGGGCAAATGATTACGGGTCAGGGCACATGCCTAGGTTTCAGGCTCCATCCCCAGCACGGGACGTGCAGGAGGCAACCAGTCAATGATTCTCTCTCATCATTGATGTTTCTATCTCTCCCTCTCCTATCCTCTCTGAAATCAATAAAAAGATATTAAGAAAAAGAGGGAGGAAGAGTGGTTTCTGAATTTACCATTAAATTTCTTAGGAGCCATATTTAAATAAAATTAAATAATGTGATATTTTCACAGTGTAATTGTGGATGTACCGGCTGTTATAATTCTTTCATTTAAAACACATGCAATTTTGTTCTACTAAGGCCTGTGCTGCCGCAGCCCTGGGAGTATAGCCTTGGAGGTGACGGCTTGCTCTCTGCTCTCATAGACCTAGTGCTGAGAAGCAGTTCTCCCGGGGTCTCTCACATCTGCAGTTTGTGAGCAGTGGCACCACGTGCCCTTTGTGCCAGGTTATCTCTTCAAGGATGGTTTAGAGTAAATGGCTTTGGAAAGAGATAGTGCCTCCCTCTGGGGCAAAGGGCAGGTTTGCTTGCATCCTTAGAAGATAGAGATAGTGCTTCGGTTCAGAGCCGAGAGCAGGCATGCCAACTGTGAAGTGTAATAAAAAAGAAGGAAAATATCTCCCCTGGAACAGAGGCCAGGCATGTTTGCTGTCCATAAACGACTGAGGTTCCCGAGGCTGAGTTCCTCTCCTGCAACACAAACCACAGAATGTGGGTACGGGCATCACATTATGCCCAGCCACATAGAACTGTTGCCATGAGGGGTGGGGGCAGGCTAGAAGAGGTCAGTGGGGGGAAAGAGAAGATATATGTAATGCTTTCAACAATAAAGGTTTAACAAAACAACCAAAAACAAAACTGTTGCCCCATGAAACTGCGGCAGGCTCTTTTTGTAGCTTGCAGGTAGAGTAACAATCTCATATAAACAGGGAATATGCTAATTAGCCGAGCATCTCCACCGCTCAGGAGGAAGCTGCATCACTACCTCTCAGGAGGAGCTGCACGCAGATGGGCAGGAGGGGACTGCGTGCTGCCCCCATCCCAGCAGGGGTGGGCCAGAGTGGAGACACAACACACAGGACTGCCTGCCCCTACCCCAGCAGACACAAGGCGGTGGCCATGGCCAGTGCTTCGCAGATAGGTGCTGGTCCCTCCCGCTTCCCCCCCCCATCCCTCGGGGTGCCTCCCCCTGTGATTTCAATCGCGCGCTGGGCCTCTAGTATTTATAATTACAATAATAAGTAACATTTGTGGAGCACTTTTTATAGATCAGCCACTGTAGTAAAATTTGCAGTTAATCTCTCCTTTTGTCACTATAATAACCAGCGGGGTGGGTTTTATCATCTTAAGAGACCTTGTAAAGTAACTTGCTTGAGGTCATGGAAAATCCTAGGGCTACAGTTCAAATCCATGCTTGATTCAAGAACATGTGCTTTTAAGGACTAGGCTGTGGACATAAAATACTTGAAATGAAGCAATTCTCAGAGAGTTCACTCAGATTTACAGTGTTCATTTTTCAAAATAAAAGGTGGCAGCTCCCAGTGCCATGAGGTTTCTAATGAGGCCGGGTGGAGAAGGCAGCCTTCCTGAGTGTGGCAAGATGGATGGGCGAGGCCTTGTGCGCGCATGTGTCCTCACTTGTTTTCACTTTACCTGCTACGTTTCCTGACACTGATTCATTCCAATGAGTTGCCACTGCCATCTTTTACCATTAATCTTGGGAAGTCTGAAAATAATGACAGATCCCAGAATTTGGGGTCACAATTCTTATTTAAGATTGAACAGTTCATGGTTTTGTGATTTATATTAGAAAAGTTTACTTAATCAGTCTGCTTCTCTGTGTCCGCATCAGTAAAACATGTGATGATATCCATGACATGGCCAATTTGGAGTATTTATGAAATCCAAATAACTTCATCAATGATAAAAATGGACATAAGTATATTTGTTTTTATAATAACTATGCTGGACAATGCCTTATGATTTCATTAGGCATTTATTACATAATGTGAACTTGTTGATAACATTTCCCATCTATTATTACATTGATTTATTTATTTTTTACTTAACAAAAATCAATGAAATATCTTTGATGTGCTGTGTTGGATAACTATTCTGTGCGGCATAGAGACACTTTGGGTGGAATGTGTGTTTGGTATGGTGACAATCTCCAGAAGATGGGCCTAAAGGGGACTATGTCTGGTGGGCAGCAGAGTGATGTGGAGATGGGAAGTGATGAGGGAAAGCCTGGAGCCTGTGATGAGAACCGTGAAGCATGCATAATTTCCGCAAGTCTGGTAAGCTAACAGGTTAGCTCGCCACTGTTTCACATATGCTGGGGGAAGACACAGACTGGGGTTAGAGACAAAGGCCTTTATTCCTCATTTATTAGCACAGCAAGCAGCATGAGTATAATATTCACCTAAATTCTACTTGCTCCCCCACCTACGAATGTCCTGGGGGGGTGGGGGGCAGGAGCTGTGTATGCAGTGGGATTGCATCACTGCTGAGGGTCCCTGAGCTAATGGAGCCTGAATGTTTTATATTGGACCGTGAGCATGCCTCTCCTTGGCTCTGAGGGAGACATTATTTCTATTGTCCTCTGCCCTCTCTGTCTTCCAAGGCTTTCCGCTATACAAACATCTCTCACAGTAGAGTCTGTAACAAGGGGACAGCTAGTACCCCTGCTCAGAAGGTTTGCAGAAAGGAGAGAGACCCATGTGGAGAATTGTCTCCCAACATCCTGATGGAGGGGATGCATCTTAAAGTAAATCTTAGCTCTTTTCCCAATTTTACTAATCCAAATTTTAGGGCAGAAATCCCAGTGTTCAATCTGATTTTATCATTGCTTTGGGATTACATTGATTTCTGGTGTGGGCTTCCTTGAATGAAACATTCTTAATCATGTATTCTTATTTATATTTACATCCGTTTTTACATGAAGGTTTTCTGCAAATCCTCACACTTAAACAGGGACCTTCTTGGTACCAGTTCTGAGTTTGTCCTCAAAAACGCCAAAAGCTCGCCTTGCCTTCCTGTCCAGAAAGGCATGGAGAAGTAAGCCATGAGGAAGATACTCTGGAATAATCTCATTCTGTACAACCTATAAAAATGCTGCAGAATTTAAAGTCCCCACCATTTTACTAAACATGCGGATTTGGAGGTATTAGGCTGATATGTCTGTGGAACTAATAATGAAGCTTAGAAAAGGAGAGAGCAAGAAAACTATTACTGTCGCTTTTAAAGTTTTTCCCTTAAAATTGTTTAGCATCATTGAACTGAGAAAAACCTCAGATCCATAGTCTTAATGTCACATTAGCATATCCTTTTCATTTTATAAACTATATTTAATTTCTTTTCCCACAGGGTTATGGAAGTGATCATTATAAAAACGTACTTTTTTTTCCATCTGTTATAAAGAAAGCAACATCTTAGACACAGATAGAGGTCAGTAGTCATGTTAATAACTTACTCTGTGCAATGATATAATAATGCCAGTTTTTCTTAGAAGGGGAAGGTTCAGGGATGTGGATCTGAGCAGTAAAGGAGAAATAATCACACAATCTGAAAGGCCAAACCACTGATACAGGTTTTCAGATGTTACTCAGGATGGTTTCCTATGGAACATCACGTCCACATGTGGATTACACTCTGACTTCTGCCGACTTTTCTGCTTGAGTCGAATCCCATTACTTTCAAATAAAACGCAAGAGAGCACTCGTGTGGAGACTGGAATCTGAATTCAGAAAGAAAATGTACTCATG
>NW_005871285.1:1433195-1434373 GCF_000147115.1 Myotis lucifugus | reverse complement strand
CATTTGTAATTAGTTTGCCTCTACTGTCAGAATCTCTACAGCATGTCTCCATATCTGTATATATAAAAGCCAGCACCAAACAGCGGAACAAACAGATCGACTGCTCGACCAGTCACTATGATGCGCACTGACCACCAGGAAGCAGACAGTCAACATAGGAGCTGCCCCCTGGTGGTCAGTGTGCTCCCACAGTGGGAGTGCTGCTCGGCTGACCAGGGTCTATCTCCGCAGGCCATGCCCCCCACCAGTGCACGAATCCATGCACCGGACCTCTAGTTAAAAAGTAAAGGAGCCGAAACTGGTTTGGCTCAGTGGATAGAGCGTCGATCTTCGGACTGAAAGGTCCCGGGTTCGATTCTGGTCAGGGGCATGTACCTGGGTTGCGGGCACAACCCCAGTGGGAGATGTGCAGGAGGCAGCTGATCGATGTTTCTCTCTCATCAATATTTCTAACTCTCTCTATCTCTCCCCCTTCCTCTCTGTAAAAAATCAATAAAATATATTTAAAATAAAAAATAAAAAATAAATAAAAATAAAAAGTAAAGGAAATGCCAGAAAGAGTCAGCTCAGACAATCTTGGCAGTGCTTCTCTCTTGGGAGGACTGTCTGGTGTCTTGGTGGTTTTAGGAGAACCAATCAGCAGGTGCTAAAGACAGGTCACTTCCGCTTGCACAAAGGGGCAATGACAAGGAGGGAGGGCCTTCGGTTTTAGGTGTGTTGATGGGAGTCCACCCAGAGTACACTGAAGTGTAGGCACAGCAGAAGGGGGAGTGTTGAGTAACCTGCACATTTCCCGAGAACTCGCCTGCTGCAGTCCAAGTGTAGTCTGATGCATGCATCCTTGGGAGACTGAGCAGATGGTAGCTAATTATTACTTGGTTACAAAGTGATGCAGACCATGGATTGTTTGCTTCTGGTCAAAAAGGCTCGTTTAGAAGTGGCATAAAGCAGTTATAGAGATGGACTTAAAAGAACTGGTTCCTGAACCATGAAAAATATTCAGTTGTGGCTTCTAGATCACTCTATCAGGGAAGCCAGGATGGCATTTGAACCCAATGCTTTGTCATCCAAGCAAAGGTAACAGAGGGCAGTCTATTTGCTAATTAAAAGCTCTTTAGCGAAGCTGGACAGAGTTTCAGACCGGTTTCTTAACATTTAACTTAGAAAGGGGAAATCAT
>NW_005871285.1:1429637-1433095 GCF_000147115.1 Myotis lucifugus | reverse complement strand
CTCATCATTGATGTTTCTATCTCTCCCTCTCCTATCCTCTCTGAAATCAATAAAAAGATATTAAGAAAAAGAGGGAGGAAGAGTGGTTTCTGAATTTACCATTAAATTTCTTAGGAGCCATATTTAAATAAAATTAAATAATGTGATATTTTCACAGTGTAATTGTGGATGTACCGGCTGTTATAATTCTTTCATTTAAAACACATGCAATTTTGTTCTACTAAGGCCTGTGCTGCCGCAGCCCTGGGAGTATAGCCTTGGAGGTGACGGCTTGCTCTCTGCTCTCATAGACCTAGTGCTGAGAAGCAGTTCTCCCGGGGTCTCTCACATCTGCAGTTTGTGAGCAGTGGCACCACGTGCCCTTTGTGCCAGGTTATCTCTTCAAGGATGGTTTAGAGTAAATGGCTTTGGAAAGAGATAGTGTCTCCCTCTGGGGCAAAGGGCAGGTTTGCTTGCATCCTTAGAAGTTAGAGATAGTGCTTCGGTTCAGAGCCGAGAGCAGGCATGCCAACTGTGAAGTGTAATAAAAAAGAAGGAAAATATCTCCCCTGGAACAGAGGCCAGGTATGTTTGCTGTCCATAAACGACTGAGGTTCCCTAGGCTGAGTTCCTCTCCTGCAACACAAACCACAGAATGTGGGTACGGGCATCACATTATGCCCAGCCACATAGAACTGTTGCCATGAGGGGTTGGGGCGGGCTAGAAGAGGTCAATGGGGGGAAAGGGAGGATATATGTAATGCTTTCAACAATAAAGATTTAACAAAACAACCAAAAACAAAACTGTTGCCCCATGAAACTGCGGCAGGCTCTTTTTGTAGCTTTCAGGTAGAGTAACAATCTCATATAAACAGGGAATATGCTAATAACTACTGCTCAGGAGGAGGCTGCATCACTACCTCTCAGGAGGAGCTGCACGCAGATGGGCAGGAGGGGACTGCGTGCTGCCCCCATCCCAGCAGGGGTGGGCCAGAGTGGAGACACAACACACAGGAGTGCCTGCCCCCACCCCAGCGGACACAACGCGGTGGCCATGGCTGGTGCTTCGCAGATCAGGTGCCAGTCCTGCCCGCTTGCCCCTCCCCCCCGCCCCCCGCGGGGTGCCTCCCCCTGTGATTTCAATCGCGCACTGGGCCTCTAGTATTTATAATTACAATAATAAGTAACGTTTGTGGAGCACTTTTTATAGATCAGCCACTGTAGTAAAATTTGCAGTTAATCTCTCCTTTTGTCACTATAATAACCAGCGGGGTGGGTTTTATCATCTTAAGAGACCTTGTAAAGTAATTTGCTTGAGGTCATGGAAAATCCTAGGGCTACAGTTCAAATCCATGCTTGATTCAAGAACATGTGCTTTTAAGGACTAGGCTGTGGACATAAAATACTTGAAATGAAGCAATTCTCAGAGAGTTCACTCAGATTTACAGTGTTCATTTTTCAAAATAAAAGGTGGCAGCTCCCAGTGCCATGAGGTTTCTAATGAGGCCGGGTGGAGAAGGCAGCCTTCCTGAGTGTGGCAAGATGGATGGGCGAGGCCTTGTGCGCGCATGTGTCCTCACTTGTTTTCACTTTACCTGCTACGTTTCCTGACACTGATTCATTCCAATGAGTTGCCACTGCCATCTTTTACAATTAATCTTGGGAAGTCTGAAAATAATGACAGATCCCAGAATTTGGGGTCACAATTCTTATTTAAGATTGGACAGTTCATGGTTTTGTGATTTATATTAGAAAAGTTACTTAATCAGTCTGCTTCTCTGTGTCCGCATCAGTAAAACATGTGATGATATCCATGACATGGCCAATTTGGAGTATTTATGAAATCCAAATAACTTCATCAATGATAAAAATGGACATAAGTATATTTGTTTTTATAATAACTATGCTGGACAATGCCTTATGATTTCATTAGGCATTTATTACATAATGTGAACTTGTTGATAACATTTCCCATCTATTATTACATTGATTTATTTATTTATTTACTTAACAAAAAATCAATGAAATATCTTTGATGTGCTGTGTTGGATAACTATTCTGTGCGGCATAGAGACACTTTGGGTGGAATGTGTGTTTAGTCTGGTGACAATCGCCAGAAGATGGGCCTAAAGGGGACTATGTCTGGTGGGCAGCAGAGTGATGTGGATATGGGAAGTGATGAGGGTAAACCTGGAGCCTGTGATGAGAGCTGTGAAGCATGCATAATTTCCGCAAGTCTGGTAAGCTAACAGGTTAGCTCGCCACTGTTTCACATATGCTGGGGGAAGACACAGACTGGGGTTAGAGACAAAGGCCTTTATTACTCATTTATTAGCACAGCAAGCAGCATGAGTGTAATATTCACCTAAATTCTACTTGCTCCCCCACCTACGAATGTCCTGGGGGGGTGGGGGGCAGGAGCTGTGTATGCAGTGGGATTGCATCACTGCTGAGGGTCCCTGAGCTAAAGGAGCCTGAATGTTTTATATTGGACCGTGAGCATGCCTCTCCTTGGCTCTGAAGGAGACATTATTTCTATTGTCCTCTGCCCTCTCTGTCTTCCAAGGCTTTCCGCTATACAAACATCTCTCACAGTAGAGTCTGTAACAAGGGGACAGCTAGTACCCCTGCTCAGAAGGTTTGCAGAAAGGAGAGAGACCCATGTGGAGAATTGTCTCCCAACATCCTGATGGAGGGGATGCATCTTAAAGTAAATCTTAGCTCTTTTCCCAATTTTACTAATCCAAATTTTAGGGCAGAAATCCCAGTGTTCAATCTGATTTTATCATTGCTTTGGGATTACATTGATTTCTGGTGTGGGCTTCCTTGAATGAAACATTCTTAATCATGTATTCTTATTTATATTTACATCCGTTTTTACATGAAGGTTTTCTGCAAATCCTCACACTTAAACAGGGACCTTCTTGGTACCAGTTCTGAGTTTGTCCTCAAAAACGCCAAAAGCTCGCCTTGCCTTCCTGTCCAGAAAGGCATGGAGAAGTAAGCCATGAGGAAGATACTCTGGAATAATCTCATTCTGTACAACCTATAAAAATGCTGCAGAATTTAAAGTCCCCACCATTTTACTAAACATGCGGATTTGGAGGTATTAGGCTGATATGTCTGTGGAACTAATAATGAAGCTTAGAAAAGGAGAGAGCAAGAAAACTATTACTGTCGCTTTTAAAGTTTTTCCCTTAAAATTGTTTAGCATCATTGAACTGAGAAAAACCTCAGATCCATAGTCTTAATGTCACATTAGCATATCCTTTTCATTTTATAAACTATATTTAATTTCTTTTCCCACAGGGTTATGGAAGTGATCATTATAAAAACGTACTTTTTTTTCCATCTGTTATAAAGAAAGCAACATCTTAGACACAGATAGAGGTCAGTAGTCATGTTAATAACTTACTCTGTGCAATGATATAATAATGCCAGTTTTTTCTTAGAAAGGGGAAGGGTTCAGGGGATGTGGA
>NW_005871285.1:1373506-1429267 GCF_000147115.1 Myotis lucifugus | reverse complement strand
ATTTTAAAGTAGTTTGGAAAGTTAGAAACTTTAAGAATTCTGGGAACCTTGAGCTTTATATTATGAAAAGAAGACTGTGTCTGCTTTTGGTCCCTGTGCCATACTTATGCGAAACATTAAGGATAAAATGCCCGTTGTCTGTGGAGCTTGGACTGAATCCACCAAAGCCTTGTCCATTGGCTGCCCTGAACCGTGACCCTCAGGCTCTCACCTCCTTTCTCACCTCCAGGCAAGTGTCCACTGCATTCAGATATGTGCATTCTCACCTCAGATTCAGTTCTGATTCTCACTCTAAGTGAACACTAACACTCCCTCCTTGATTCTCGTTTGCAATTAGTTTGCCTCTACTTGTCAGAATCTCCACAGTATGTCTCCTATATCTGTATATATAAAAGCCCAGCAACCAAACAGCAGAACGACCAGAATGACTGCTCAACCAGTTGCTATGAAGTGCACTGACCACCAGGGAGCAGGCAGTCAACATAGGAGCTGCCCCCTGGTGGTCAGTGTGCTCCCACAGTGGGAGTGCTGCTCGGCTGACCAGGGTCTATCCCCGCAGTCCATGCCCCCCACCAGTGCACGAATCCATGCACCGGACCTCTAGTTAAAAAGTAAAGGAGCCGAAACTGGTTTGGCTCAGTGGATAGAGCGTCGCTCTTGGGAGGACTGTCTGGTGTCTTGGGGTTTTTAGGAGAACCAATCAGCAGGTGCTAAAGACAGGTCACTTATGTGCAGGAGGCAGCTGATCGATGTTTCTCTCTCATCAATATTTCTAACTCTCTCTATCTCTCCCCCTTCCTCTCTGTAAAAAAGGCACAGCAGAAGGGGGAGTGTTGAGTAACCTGCACATTTCCCGAGAACTCGCCTGCTGTAATCCAAGTGTAGTCTGATGCATGCTTCTTTGGGAGGCCGAGCAGATGGTAGCTAATTATTACTTGGTTACAAAGTGATGCAGACCACTGATTATTTGCTTCTGGTCAAAAAGGCTCGTTTAGAAGTGGCATAAAGCGGTTATAGAGATGGACTTAAAAGAACTAGTTCCTGAACAATGAAAAATATTCAGTTGTGACTTCTAGATCATTCTATCAGGGAAGCTATGGTGGCATTTGAACCCAATGCTTTGTCATCCAAGCAAAGGTAACAGAGGGCAGTCTATTTGCTAATTAAAAGCTCTTTAGCGAAGCTGGACAGAGTTTCAGAACGGTTTCTTGACATTTTAACTTAGAAAGGGGAAATTATTTTTAAACAGTATGGGAGAATGTACTGGATGCTGTTTGGCCCCTCCTCATATTCTTCAGCCATTGTGGTGGCCAGCTTCCCAAGCTGGAACCCAACAGCAGCTGGCTCACCGCATCCACTTTCTCTTACTGTCTTCCTCAGGGGCCTTTCTGCCACAGACGTTCACAACGATTGTGGGCAACCATGTCATTCTGAGTCACGTGTGCACCTTGAGTTCCAGGGCACTGATGCTGCTGCTAATGGAGGCGCTGGCATCAGTGCATAGTGGCTGCTTTGGGCCGACAATGCTGAGGTGCATCTGCATGTCTCAGCAAAGGTCCCAGCAGTATCAAGTCCCAAGTGCCCATGGGAATCAGCTTGAAAACACACCCAATAGGTTAACTTTCCCTGCTACCCTGTTTTCCTTTTCCTAATTTTTCACTTGCCCCAGTTCTTCTTGGGAACACTTTAAAAAATGTATATTATCTACACAAGCCCTTTCTTAGGGTCTGCTCTGTGCAGGAACTCAAACCAAGTTACTTGCACCAAAAGTAGCCCCAGAGAACAATACTCAGGATGAGATTGTGAAATGATCTGAAGCAGATGACTGCATGGTATATTAGGTGGGGAGTGATAATCTTAGGCAGTCAGAAGCATCACATATACTGTGACAGTTTATGTGAAGAACTCACAGTTCTTCCAGGGGGTCACAGAGCTCATCTATGACAATTTCCTTCGTTTTGATTTTTGAGCACAAAAGTAAGACCGGTATACTTAGCAGTGGGCGGAACCCTCAAATTAATTGTCTGATCTGTGGAAGTAAAATTCATTATGAGAGGAAAGAAAAAGTTATGCATCTCTGACCCAGAATGAGATGAGTCAGATAAATAAGAACTAGTACGACATCCCAGGAGGAATTGAATAGCTTAGTGTCACCAGCAAAGATGTGGGCATGTAAGGCTTGTGATGCCCATTCATACATAGTACCATTTCTTTAATCTCTGAAACAAACAGAGGAATCATGGCAAATCTGTCACTCTGAACATGTAACCCACCAGATCCAAGAGTGCCATGCAATGTGTGATGGGTAAGGGGCTGACAAGCTCCAAGAGGAGGACAGCAGGCACACCCTATGGTTCGGGTGTATGCCAGTGCCTTCCACAGCAGAGCACTGACTTGGTCTAAGGCAGAGAGGTAGTCATGCAAGTACAAGAACAGAGAGAGAAGAGCATGAAATGCAGCAGTGAGGGCTAAAGCATGGAAGCATGTTATCAGGGAGAAACCTCCCCCCCCCCCACACACACACAAAGGAAAAGGGAAAGGAAAATTAATTCTAAATCATTGAAGGCTAGAGACTTAAATTTCTATCTCTAAGATGTATTACATCTATTAATAGATGATAATGAGATACTCCATGTGAAGGGCTAGAATTGTGTCTGGCACCTAAAAGATACTCAACAAATGTTAGCTTTTATTATTCTTACCACTGACTACTAATTAGATTGAGTCTTTCTAATAAGGATTGGAATGAGTTTTGTTCTGAACAGTCACATTCAGCAGCAGAGATTATGTAACTGGGGAAAATGTCACAGATTTCTTAAAGCAACTATCATCCAGGTACACAGAGATAAAGTCGTAAACATAAGTTGTAACACCAGTTACACACATACATTATTTCTTCCTCAACTCACAAAGTAAAGCGTTAGGATTTAATCACTTCAACAAGAGAGTGCTACAGCTAAATGGGCAATCTTGTCAGACCATTGAGCGGTTTAGTCCATTCTGCCAAATTTTACTTTCACTCGTTTTGTAATTCTTCTTGGAAGCCTGGTGACCAATTCTTGGGTTGAGTAATGCCCAGTGCTACCGAGTGAGTGAGCTGCTTCCGGCTGGCCCTCACTGTTCCAGTCATACAGGTGGGTTACAGATGTTTACTACCCTGCGTGGGTCTCTGAAAGAAATGATAGCAAAGACTGTCATTATAGGAGAAGGGAGGAGAGTGAAATTAGGAGACTCAAAGGATGGCAGGAAAGATAGAGTTGGAGGCTCTCTTGTTGGGTAAAATGTCTTGGTTATATACCTTTTGTTTATTACTATTTATGACTTGACAATTCTGGCGGCAGAAAAATGCTTTTAAAATTACTTTTACTCTTTCCTTTACACTTTCTGTTCTTAATGTGCAAGAACAAGTAAAGCAGAATTATGTTTTAACACCAACTAAATGAGATGAAATGGGGTAATGGCTTTGACATTCTGAAAAGTTGAAAGCTATACAAAAGTAATTTTCTTATAGATTTAATATTACAGATAATGTGATGATAAAATGTACGTTTCATCGGTAATAGTGTTATTAGAGTGATATTTACTTACACTGTTCTTTTCCATGGGAATTTTTGCTATTTTAAAAGATTTAAAACTCACTTGACTTTTCTCCTTCACACATAGTTGAGTTTTTGTTCTTCTTCATTTATACTTTTTTTTGGGCCATTCTAAAAAAATGGTGTGCTTGATAAGTGCCTTAAACTATGGCATAATCCCTTATACTTCAATTGATCCAGGATAGAAAACATCAAACAATTTCGCTATGAGCAAGTGTTTAAGTTTTATTACAGTTTGCATGTCAGAGAAAAATACTCTAATAGGCTAATTCAAAGGAACATTCTGGTAGGGATATTTTATAAGATGAGAAAATGATTAGATAATAATTATTTGACTGATACTAAAATAAAGAGTAAGTTTGGACTAAAAGGCCTCTGATCATATTGGTAGTTGGGTCACTGGTGTCCCAAACCAAATTTTAAATCTATTACAGCTCAGCAAATGTGTTTAAAACTTATCAGGAATGATTATTTTTTTCCCAAAGGAAGTTAAAAATTGAAATCTTAATAATTGTTTCCAAATATGGAAATACTTTTCTGTTGCATGATATTTTTTCAGTATATTTCTTCTTTTCTATCTTAAAGTGATTATTTAGGTCTCACAGAAACTATGTATTCATAAATTGCTCATTTTTAAAAAATTCTAAAAAGTATGTTTATTTTTTAACATGAATTGCACTCCTAGAAAAAAAAATCTATCAGATGAAAAAAACCAAAACACACTAGCTGATTTTGTTCTGTTCTGAGCAGAATCACAGTTATACTATAACACTTTCTTATACTTGCACCCTGGTTGTATATTTGAACAATATGAAAATAAAGCAATAGAAAATAATAAAGTAAAAAATGCAGTTTTAATTTGGAGTATTTGAATGGTCACTGCAGCAGTGACCACCTTTTTCTTTTATTCAAGGTTGAAGCAAATCTTGAGGTTAAAAGCTGCAATGGGCCAAAAACAATGCCATTTATGGTTTGACTTTAATCTACATCATGGAACATAACAGTAGATTATCCTAAGGATGATAACCAACTATTTTTCTGTATATTTAAATAATAATATAAGGTGGGATTAGAGCTTAAGAAATATCTTCTTTAAAGACGCTAAAAAAATTTAAAAATGCAAGTTGGAGGACATTTTGAATGCTGCGGATAGTATCATTTTTAAAGCCGATTTAATAAAATACCAAGACTACCTTAAAAGTTCCAGTTCTAAGCAGCAGGAGTGTCAGGGAAACCATTTCAGGGGAGATGACCCCAGTGAAAAGTCTGGAAGGGTAAGTAAGAAGGAGCTGAGAGATCGGGGAGGGAGGGGAGTGCTATCAGCAGGACCCCACTAATAATTGAACACAAAGTGCATTTGATGGTATGCTTAGAAGAAGCTGGGAGGATAAATTGTAGTTATGAAGGGTTTTTGTGGGGGGATTGTTGGATAAGCCCAAGAATGAGATCACCTCCCCTACCAAGAAGTATCCTGGAGTGATAATAGCACTTGAGAGAGTGCCTTTGTCCGAGGACTAATTTTGGCTAAGACTTCTGTTTTGCAGAGTGTTGAATTTTTCTAACAATAAAGGGTATTCAGAGGCAATTAGATGGTTAGAAAAAAAGGAATAGCCCATTAGTTTCAGAGAACTGTAGATTTACAATGATCATTTGAGCATATTTTTTCCTTATCAGTTTTCCATGTGGTGTCAATATACATTTTTTTTGCCTCTCTTAAAAAGCTTAGCCATTCGTTGCTCAGTAGTACACACATAGGTGAAGATGACATGCTGCAGTAGATACCTGATTCTTCATTTTTAAAAAAATCCTCAACCAAAGGTATTTCTTCCTCAGATTTTTAGAGAGAGTGAAAATAGGGAGGGAGAGGGAGAAGGTAGAGGAGAGAGAGAGAGTGAGAGAGAGAGAGAGACATTGATGTGAGAGAGGCACATCAATTGGTTGCCTCCTGCATGCGCCCTGACCAGGGAAGGGGATCAAACCTGCAACCCATGTGCCCTTGACCGGAATCTAACTCAGGACTCTTCCTTATGTGGGGGTGAAGAGGCTCTAACCACTGAGATTCGCAGGCCAGGGCCCTCTGATTATTCTTATGGGCATTGAGTATGGACAAAGCCAATTAGTAGAGCCATGTGCCCATTGGAGGTTAATTTTTTAAATAGTGTCAACGTAAAGTCACTGAACATCTTTGAAATGAGGGAGTGAAAGGAGCAGATCTGCATGTGAGATAGATAACTTTGGGGCAATGTAGAGGATGTTTTAGAGGGTGTGCGAGTGGTGCAAATTTTAAAGGGCTTGTGCAAGCCTCTAAGGGAAGAAAGGATTGCTATGAGGTTATTCATAAAATAGAGGATAAGGTTATCTATTAAAAGTGAAGAGATGAGGAGGAGGTGATGGCTTGGAGTAGTTACTGAAAAGAATGGGAGAGGAAGGTGACTGGAACCCCTTCTCGCCCCTGCACTGCCCTGTTCCTGTTGCCTCACAGGGCACCTCAGAGGTGATCCTGACTCCCCTGCTATCCTGAGAAACAGAGGGCATCGTGTGCACACTTCCTCCTCCCAAGTCCTCTGTGTCTCAGGACCCCTGGGATGCCTCGACCTCTATTGCTTGCCTCCTCCCTGGCTGAGCTTATAGCTGGAAAACTAAGGGTCTCATGGTGGTGACTCCTGTCAAATCCCACCTCTTCCTCTTGCTTGAAGGTTACAGCATTTCTGGATAGCTGAGCCCGAGTTTTCATGGATTATCTTGCGTATGTATCACATAATCGATAAGATCTGAATCAAGCTGACTGCCAAGTATCCTTCTCACATGGGTTCTTGCTTCTAGCAACTGATAGGATCTATCATTCATTATCCTAAAACAAAACTCCTACCTAGTCCCCTCCAACTCCCTCTGCTCCTCTTCCCTACCAGATGGCTCTGAGAGTACCTATAGTTGCCCTCTCCAACAAGCACCTTCACTCCTCAACTCTCTGGGCTGTCTTCCATTACCATCATTCTAATAAAAATAGCTCTCACTTTGATCACCAAAGAACATATTTTTATACAAGTATTTATTGGTTTGTTTACTTATTCTGCTAGACTTGGAATTCTTTGCCTCCTGTATTTCCTCATTTCCCTCTTTTCTCCAGATAAATGTTTTTTATCCTTCAATGTTCTTGCCACCCCTTCTCTGTCTAAAAAGACAACTCACTAAGCCCCTCTTTCTCTATGCTCTGGCTTTTAATTTTATAATCTTCAAAATTGATGTTGACCTATTCTCTCTTTCTCTGTAGCACTCCCATGCCTTTCCTCAACCCCTTTCCCCAGGGCATGCTCTCTCTGGAAAACCCCTGTACCTTGCCCCTCTCCTACCACCAGGTGCCTTCTCTCTGCCTTTATTTTTCCTAAGGCACTTCTTTTGCCCCCCTTAACTCCTTTCCTGAGCCCACGCAGCCCAGCTGGCTCACCTTTTCTGTCTCTGCGACTTTCTAAATAAACTTTCTTTTATAATTTGTTTAAAAAAAAGTGATATTTACAGAAATTTAAAATCAAACTTTTGGTTTCTTTGGATTGTTGCTAAAATAGCTTTTTGTTATAATGCGCATTTTTTGCATATTAAAAACAATGTTCTCATCTTAATTTTAACCATTTTTTCTAATTAGAAATTATTTAAATTGTTCCTACTAACTGAAAAAATGGTCTATTTCACTTGTCTTAACACAATGTTAATTCTCCCAGACTTGCTGCATTTATTTCATTCAGTGTTCAAACAATATATTAGTTCCTTGAATGTTGTTAAAGTTTAAAAAAAATGAATTAAAATGCTTACATTGATGAACAGCAATTACATTACATATTTAAAGAAGGAAAATACTGATGTACTTTAAATTTTATATTGAAGTTACAGCTGCTCCTCTTGGCTTCAAAAAGCACAATGCTTTTCATTCTGTGAATTGTCAATACCAAGATATTGGTCTGGGAAAGGAAAACTAAGAATGTTAGTAGGAAATCCCACTTTTCTAGTATGTTAACTGGATTTTTTTTTAATTGATGAAATGTTTTACTTTGATATCAAGAGATTATGTATTCACAAACTTTCATGGTCTTGCAGTGGCTCTGCCCACCTTGGCCAATGATCTCTGTTCCCAGGCAAGTACCTTCCCTCTGTTACCCTGACACACTGAGCTTGTGCCCATCTCTCCTTTGTTGGGCTCCTTCCCTCTGTGATCTTCAGGGAATGGGCTGGTGGTTCCTTGGGGAGAGTAAAACTACAGCTTCCTGGTGAAGCGGCCCAAATGGCCATATTTATAATGTCTTGCCTTCCCTTTGCTCTTTTCCTATTATTAATAACTAGAGGCCCGGTGCACAGATCCATGCATCGGTGGGGTCCCTCAGCCTGGCCTGCGTGGATGAGGCCGAGACTGGCTCTCTGACATCCCCAGAGGGGTCCCAGATTGCTAGAGGTCGGTTCTCTGGTGAACCATCTCAGAATCAGGCTCCCTCCTCTCTGGTTCCAGGTGGGTCACCCGAGAACCGCAACAGCCAAGTCACCACAGCTCGGCAGCTCCTGTGTTGAGCATCTGCCCCCTGGTGGTCATTGCACATCCTAGCTACCCGTCAGACTGTTGAACGGTTGGACAGTCACTTAGGCTTTTATATATATAGACTAGCTAACTGCAACAGTATCAGTGGTACTTAATATTTAAAAAAATTCTAATTGCTATTGTATAGAAATACAACAATTTGTGTGTGTGTGTGAATTGACCACGTATTTTATGACCTAATGAACTCGTTTATTAGTTGTAATAGATCGCTATGTTCTACGTATGCCTTTTCACTCTATTTTCTTTCTCTTGCCACAATAGAAGGCTGGGACTTCTATTATGAAGGCGGATAGCAGTGATGAGTCCAGTCCTCCTTGTCTTTTCCTGAAATTAGGGGAAAACATTCAGTCCATTATCTTTTAGTAAGATATTAGCCATAGGTGTAACATAGATGCCTTTATCAGGTTTGGGAAGTTCCCTTGTGTTGCTAGTTTGCTGAGTCACTAATATGTAAAGATGTAAAACTTTTTCAAATGCCTTTTATTGCTTCTATTGCAATAATTACAGTGATCACAGGAAAAGGAAAAGGGAAAATGATTTCATAAAGATTTCACGGTCTAGGTTATTTTCTTTATATAAGAAACCTCATGATCTGACTCTTGCCTATGTCCCTCTAACATCATCTCTTGTCATTACCCACATGTACCTTCACTTGTTCTAGAACAGTGAGGGCGAACCTATGACACGCATGTCAGAAGTGACAAGCGAACTCATGTTTTTGGTTGATTTTTCTTTGTTAAATGGCATTTAAATATATAAAATAAATATCAAAAATACAAATCTTTGTTTTACTATGGTTGCAAATATAAAATAATTTCTCTATGTGACACAGCATAGGGTTTTTCAAAATGCTGACACGCTGAGCTCAAAAGGTTTGCCATCACTGTTCTAGAATAAGCAATTTGCATTTGTCTGAGTACTTCATGCTTGTATTTATAGTGAGCATGGTACTGAGCCACCAGATTTCCTATGAGGCATTAAGGTCCTATTTTCTTGCCTGAGAGTGCTGCTGAGTGACAGGCCTCAGCTGTCGGCTCTCCCAGGAATTACCTTCTAATGCAGAGAGCCACCTTGCACAACATCATGCCACCTTCCCTGGAACATCTTGTGTCTAAAGCAGAGGAATGAAGACTCCACCCTTTTGTTGATGGAAGAAACATCCAAACCTGTGGAGAATTGTTGTAAGACTTTATTTGAGCCAAACCAATGACATAGGCTGGGGAACAAGGTCTCAATTCACCCGAGAATAACAGTTTTGCAGCTATTTTTATGCATTTGAAATTAAGGCGGGAAAGTAAGGAAGATTGCCTCTAGTGGGAGACAGCAAGTCCAGGATAGTTACCCTTATTTACCCATGGGGGCCTTCGATTGACTTCATCATAAGGAGGGTGACCAACAAATGGAGCAAAGTTACAGTTTACCCACAACAGTTTTCCAGGACCCGGAACGCTCAGTAAGAAGAAAGTAGTGGGAAAAATAGGATGACTCAGTCACCAGAAGTTTCACAGCCAACTCCTCTCTCCTAAAGACTGTTGTACTTCTTTGGCCCACAGGTGCTGATTCTGAGAATCCCTGGGCTTACTCCTGCAGGCTAATCTCTGTGCTAGCGTCTCACCTCAATAATGAGTGAGAGGAGGATAGAACAGGAAGCAGGCCAGCTAGGGAGGCACATGCATGACTCAGAGAGAGGTATGGGAGTGGCAGGCCCAGGATGGGGGGAACAAGGAGGAAACAGAGACAGATGCATGATTTATTTCAGAGGTCATGGTAACCAGTCATAGTAATGGATTGGATTATGTATCCTTGAATAACTAAGTGAATTGTGGCATTATACACAGAAGTGGGGATGTAGTGATAACTTACTCTGCCTTCCATTCTGTATGGGATGTGAGTGGAGGTTTCAACTAGATATGAAGTTTGAAATCTCTGGAGAGGTCTGGATCGGTGGTGCAGATTTCACTTGAACATCCAGGTTCAAGTGAAAGTCAGGGAGTAAGTGGGGTCACCAGAGGAAGTGCAAGGAACACTCACAGTACGTTTCCTGCATTTCAAGTCCTTTTGAGGATCTCCATGAAAGCTTTGAACCCTCTTTTTAGAAAAAAGCACTTTCTTGTAAATATTTCTATATTAATATTCCAGGGCCTCTTTTACAAAGTACCACAAACTGGGAGGCTTAAAACACAGAAATGTATTGTCTTACGGTTTTGGAGGCTAGAAGTCTGCAATGAAGGTGTGGCAGGGCCACGTTCCCTCTGAACACTGTAGAGGAAGACCTTCCCTCACCTCATCCTTGCTCCTTGGAGTTAGCATCCAGTCTTTGGTATCTTTCCACTCAAAGCTGCATTCTCAAATCTTTGTTTAGGTTGTCCCATGTACTCAGCTCTCTGTCCCTTTCTCCTAAGAGACATCAGTTGTATTGAACTAAGGGCCCACCATACTCTGGTATGACCTCATCTTAACTAATTATATCTGCAATAGCCTTAGAATAAGATCAGGGTTTGGACTTCATCCTACCATTTGAAGTGACACAACTCAGTCCATAACAGTATCATAACCTTTAGGATTCCAACATCCCTTGAAGCCCTACCTCCAAAGCATTAGGTAGAACTCACTGACATTTGGAGGAGGGCCGTAGGAAGAGACAATGACTAAAGGAATGAGGAGACACAGGAGAAGCAGGGGCTTATGTCCACTTTCCAGAAGGCCAAGGGAAACACGATCAAGGCGAGCAGGCAAGCAGAACTACTAAGAAGGGTCCCTTGGATACCAAACAAGTCCATCTTGCTGCCCAGGGGCAGCTTCAAACTCTGCTGCCAATGGCACTAGCAATGTGTTAACATGTTTGGCTTTTGTGGATGTCTGACACTAGTCTAAGCACGTTTCATGTATGATATCATTTAATCTTCACAATAACTCTATTAATATCTTCATTTTGTAATTGAGGTAATTAGACTCAAATTAGCTTCCTTACAAGAGACACACCTAGCCGGTGAACGTTATCTCAAACCCTTAACAGGGTTATCATAACTTTGGGCTCTGTCTGTACTTCCTCAGTCTTCTTCATTTCAGTCATTAAGGAAACTCCTAAACCATTCACTTCCTGTTCTTTTAACCAAAATATCTCTTTATCTCATTTCATGGATTAAATGGATTCATTTCCTGATCACCCAAATCAGAAAATGCACAGTGATCTCTTTCTCTCTCAGTCTTCTGCCCCTTTTCAAGTCCAATCAGTGTCCAAATGTTAATCCCCAACTTAAACTCTGTCCATGGTTCTGCATTGCCCATAGGATGGGAAAGCAGTGCTCAGGCACTTGTCTCCACTTCCAGCCTAGTTTCTCAAGGTGTGTCGCCAGCCCACCCCGCCTCTGCAGTGCTCCAACCACATTGACCTATGCCTTGCTTCCTTCTCCTTTGCTCTGACTGTTATGGGTTTTCCTCTTTGCAACTGGTGACCCCTTTTCGTATTTCAGCACCCGAATTCCCAGTCACCTTCTTTTATGATCACCAAAAGTAAAACCAAAATGAGCAAGACACGAGCTTTGCCTTCAACATGCATTTGATTTTATTGAGATCTGAGGATCTGAAAAGGACAGAAGGCAAGCTGTTACTTGAATAAGGGCAGAATGCGAATGACAAAATGATGCTGACACGGGATTATTATAGAGTGTTAAAGAAGGGAGATAAAACATCCACCCAGCAGGAGGGCCATTGCCTCAAAATCATATGATGCCATCAGTGCAAATTACCCCAGCTCCCAGAATGGAACTTTCGGTGTGTGATGAAGAATTCTGTGGTGCTCTGATAAAATTACATTTACCCTTTTACATATTCGGCTTCAATTTTTAATTTGCCTTTTTTCAGGAAGCCTCATTAGCCCTAAGGTTATATATGCAGTTTATTTTAACTGCTTCTTAGTGCTCTTTAACTTAAAAATAATGCTTAACAATTATAGAACCAAAGCAGATGACAACAGATTTCATTAAAAAGTTCACTTTTGCCTGACCCTATGGCTCAGTGGTTGAGCATTGAGCCATGCACCAAGAAGTCACGGGTTTGATTCCTGGTCAGGGCACATGCCCAGGGTGCAGGCTCCATCCCCAGTTGGGGGTGTGCAGGAGGCAGCCAATCAATATTTCTCTCTCCTTGATGTTTCTATCTCTTTATCCCTCTCCCTTCCTCTCTCTCTAAACATCAATAAAAATATTTTTAAAAAGTTTACTATTTAAAATTTTTTCTTTCCACTTTTCATAATTTAGTATTACTAAGGATAGAGTCTGAATATCAAAATTGCAGTATTTGGTGTTTTTCTTCAATAGATGTTTGAATTCTTTTTTTTTTAAATATATTTTTATTGATTTTTTACAGAGAGGAAGGGAGAGAGATAGAGAGTTAGAAACATCGATGAGAGAGAAACATCGACCAGCTGCCTCCTGCACATCTCCTACTGGGGATGTGCCCGCAACCCAGGTACATGCCCTTGACCGGAATTGAACCTGGGACCTTTCAGTCCGCAGGCCGACGCTCTATCCACTGAGCCAAACCGGTTTTGGCAGATGTTTGAATTCTTTCTAAAATACTGTTTATGAGTTGATTTCCAGCAGGACCAAGGATCCTTGAATCAGAGAATCTTGAAATTTTAGTACCTTTATTGCCGAAGTTCTCTTTTAGGCAAGTTACATAGAGGGTTTTTTGTCAGTTGCTTTTTTAATTTTTGTTAACAGTTTTGTTGCAAATATTCTATCATATACTTGAGGATTTGAAATGCAGTGACAGACATAGATAGATAGATATCATTACATTTCAAGCAAACTATAAAAAAGCACTGATTGCAGAAAAATGGAGTATTGTTTTGGTCTTATCTGCTGTTTGTCTCCATCTTCAGAACTGCACAGAACTTTGTCCTCTGGGTTCCAGGGCTTCTCCTGTATACTGTTGCTATGCCCACATATATTACACTCCCTTGCAATTATTTATTTACTTTTTTCCTTCTCTGTCTTATATAAACCTCTATAATTAAAACACACACACACACACACACACACACACACACACACACCAAAAAACAAAACGCACACCTTGCACTCTGGTTGCTGTGACTCAGTTGGTTGAGTCTCCTCCAGTGCACCTAAAGGTCACCTGCTCAATTCCCATCAGAGCAGGTATGGGTGGCAACCAATAGATGTCTCTCTCTCACATGGATGCTTCTCTCTCTCTCTCTCTCTCTCTCTCTCTCTCTCTCTCTCTCTCTCATCAATTTAAAACCATCAAATTGCTGTATTGTTGTATGTCCTTAGTGTAGTCAGTTGTCAGGAATGATAGGCACTTGAAAAACCAATGAATTAATACCTGGAGTTCACTCTATGCTGTGAGTCTCTTAAGGACTTGAGTATCTACATGTGGGTTAAGAACATCAGAAAATAATGACAGATCCTTTTAATGTTTTGAGATGAATTAAAGTGAAAGAAAACATTTCAAAGTTAAAATGGAAGTTGGTTGGAAATGGTTAAAATGCCGCACGATTTCGCAAGGGTCACTTATTCACAACAGTGAAGGCTTATAGTGTCAGTTCATGACTGATTCTACTCCTTCTGCTACATGTAGTGCCCATGTCAGTGCACCTTCTATCCCAAGCTCTGTAGGAAATGCGATTCAGATATCACTGTGTTCGTTTTTCTTTCTCTCAGCACATCTGGACTTTTTATCCCAGTTCGCTTGTAGCACTCAGAGCAAGGTTTATTTTTTTCAAGTGGAAGTTCCATTACCAGGAAACACTATGACAAGAGCCAGCACTAAACCCATACGTGACAGATGGAGGCTGCAGATTTCCCACTTGGCCAAAGTCCTTATCTTTCAAGTTACTCATAATAGTTGAAAAATAGGGAATCTTTTAGTTCCAGCCTCCCTGGAGTCAAAGTGATATGTTTACTTCTAACTTTGTGTATATGTATGTATACTCTCAACAAATTATAGGCATGGTTTATATAATGGTATTATAAAGGGAAGAAGAGGAAAAAAGGGATGTTTGAATTTTACTATATTTATTGTCTGAAAAGTCTGTTCACAGCTCTTTCAATTTCAGTAAAATCTCAGGCTCTTCAAAATGAAATGACTTATGCTAGGAAATATTGATACTTAGCTACAGAGTTAAAATTTGAACATAGAATCTCTACTCTCTTGTTCAATATTTATTCATCTTTATTTTCCCATCGCTAACTGAAATATTACATGAGAAAGGTTTTTTTCCCAAATGAAAATTCTATAGAAATTGTTAAGGATAGTATCTTTTATGTATTTCCTAAGATGGTTGGTTGCCTTTCAATTAATATGTTTATCTTTTCATGGAGTTTTAATAATATTAGTCTAACATAAGCAAAATGAACCTCACAGCAATGGCACAAAAACTGATAATTAAACATTTTTAAGGATGTTATAACTTGTCAAGATTAAGAAGAAAAACAAAACCGGCAAATACAACTTGGTGTGAACTATTAGCTCCCCTGTAAATTACAGGCCATTCATTCTTTCTTTCATGTCCCGTTATGCTTGAGTTAAGTGTGTTTAGATGCCGAACACTCTAACAAATGAGGAAAATACACAATTATCTTGAGTGCATACACATAGTTGAACTTGAGATATATAAAAATTAAAGAATAAAAACAAGTTCTATTGATCCTTGAATAACACAGGGTCTGGGATGATCACCTCCATCCATTCAAAAACCCGTGTATAATCTTTGACTCCTGCCTACTATTGACTGGGTGCCTTAGCAATAACAGTCGATTAACACATTGTGTATGCTATCTGTATTATATGCTATATTACTACAAAAAAAGTAAGCTGGAGAAAACCATATTAAGAAAATCATAAGAGGGAGAAAACACATTTACATATTTACATACTGTGCTGTATTTGTCAATACTGTAAGTTTACCTTGCCTGTTTACAGGATGAAAAAAGAAATCTACATATACGTGGGCCCACGCAGTTCAAACCCACCATCTATACTGCACAGCAAATATTGAAGAAGAAAGCAAGAGATGTTGTCTTCCTGGGATAACTGAGTTATGGATTTAGTTTTTGAAATAAATAAAAGATATGATAGGCAGATAGGAAACTAAAGGGTTTGTTCCATACAGAGATTGTAGTTTGCATTTTTTAAATTAGAATTTATTCTACACTTACTACATTGGGCAGTAACTTGAAGTTTGCTAGACTCTGAAGCCCAGAGCTGTATTTTAGTTCTTATATATATTTTACAAACTGAAACTTCAGAAAAGCATACCAATGGTTGACTCAGTCCTTGAAATAGAATGTTCCCTTGTACCTTTGCATTAATCATTTCAGTTATAGTTTATTCTTAACTGAAAGAATATGATGCATTTGTTATTCTATGTTACTCGCTCAGATGTTACCCTTAAAACAGATTATCTGCCTATCCTTTGGTAGCTTTATTTCTGAAAGTTACAGTTACACTAATGAGAATTCTTCTGTCAGTTCCTTGGGTGTTGATATTTGATTTCAGTGTTTCTTTTTCTTGGTAAGTAGTTAAACTAAAATCATGGTTAAGAAACTATTATTATTTCTCTATATACAGTAAAACTTTAGTGCTTTTAACTCCTCATAAAATTATTGTAAGTGAGCTCATTATATTTTGTGCTGCTAATTTAGTTCAGTGAATGTCATTAATTCAAAACTCTTTTTTAGTTAGGGGAAATAAACTTAAACCTAAGGAAGTACTTCATTACAATATGCAAATATAAACATTTATATTTAGCATAAAAGTCTGATAGTATAGCGCTGTGTCATCATACTATTCCCTTAACCACTTTTATCTATTACTAGGGGCTCAGTGCATGAATTTGTGCACCTTGAAAGGAACTGTGGGCCATGAGGCTGCGGTGGGCACAGGGGTGGGTCTAGGCCCATCCTCTGTGCCTCTGCCCTGCCCCTCCTGCCATGGCCCCCAGTCCCCTGTCTGCCAGCAGTCCGGCTCCCTCCACCGCCACTCCCATGCACTGATGGTGCCTACCCTACTCACACCTGCTGATGGTGCAGAGCTATTGGGGCTAGTGCCAGCAGTGGGTGTGAGTGGTGCCAGTGCTGTCAGTGGTTGCAAGCCGTGGCTGCTGGCCCAATCACCCCTCAGGAACAGGGGGAGGTGGAGAAGCCCTGAGGGGCAATCGGGGGGCACCGGCAGTGGATGCGAGTGGCAGCTCCTATGCTGGCAGCTGGTGTGAGCGCCGGGCAGGACCACGGCACGCGGGAGCAAAGAATTTTCAGTAACCACCAGAGGCTCACCCCAGTGACAGCGACTGGTGCCCTGCTTTGGTGTGGCACCCCCGCTTACTTGCTCCACCATCCGACTGTGGCCGATGCCCGCCATGTTCTGCGTGTGCCCCCTGGTGGTCAGTGCACATCATAGCGACCAGCTGTTTGGTTGATCGCTTGTTCTGCCGTTGTATTTGCATATTACAGTTTTATATATAGACTAGAGACCCGGTGCACGAATTCGTGCACAGGTGGGGTCCCTCAGGGTGGCCTGTGGGAATTGGGCCCCAGCTTGTGCCCCTAGCCTCACAGTCCTACAGTGCCTGGGAGCTGGGCAATGGCCCCACTCCGCCACTGCCTCCTGTGGTCACCGTCTGCAGAGCAATCGGCGGGACGATCTGGCCTCTGCTCATACCCGCCTTGGCCTGGCGTCGCCTGCTCATTTGCTTCACCATCCCACCGCGGTCCCGCTCTCATCGGGCCCCATTGTGCCGGCAGTGCCTCTTTTGCTGCCCACTGCCAGCACTGCGTCGCCAAGGCCCGTCATGTTCCATGCTGCCCCCTGGTGGTCACCGCATGTCATAGCAAGTGGTTGAACTCTCTGTTGGGCAATTTGCATATTAGGCTTTTATTACATAGGATTAGGGTAAAATGCATGTTAAATGGTATGAGGGGTAGAATAACGTGGGAGTCATTCTCTACACTGTCTCTCTATTCTGATTTCCAGTTTGCCCCAAGTCTGGTTCATTGTGCCTCCTAAATATCCCCCCAAATCATTCTGCTTTTTGGGCTTCCTCGGGACCTCTAAGTCCAAATCATTGTTTGCTCTCTGACTTCTGCAATGGCCTCCTCACAGAGTTACCTGCATCTACTCAGGCCCCTGTGTTCTTTTCTCTGCCCTGCAGAGGGCGCTATCCAGGGCACAGATGTCATGTGCTACAACCTGCACAGCTAGGGTTCAGGATATGAAGGAGTGACCGATGCACAAATGAAAACACTAGATAAGAAATAGGAATTATTAAGTGGCAGGGAGCCAGGTGGAGACCTCTTTCTTTTTTTAAAAAAAATATATTTTATTGATTTTTTACAGAGAGGAAGGGAGAGGGATAGAGAGTTAGAAACATCGATGAGAGAGAAACATCGATCAGCTGCCTCCTGCATATCCCCTACTGGGGATGTGCCCGCAGCCAAGGTACATGCCCTTGACCGGAATCGAACCCAGGACCCTTCAGTCTACAGGCCTAGGCTCTATCCACTGAGCCAAACTTGTCAGGGCTGGAGACCTCTTTCTTGAAGAGGCACACTGACTTCTGGCCTGGTCCACTATTTATTTACTTGAATACACATTTGCCCTTTAGCAATGCTTACAGGCATATCAAAGGTAAAGTTTGGTAAACAGTAAAAGGATTATCAGGTTAGGGGATTGCCTTGAGCCACCACTATCTCAGCAGATGAGGTGCTTAGCGGCAGCCCTCCTAACGCCCAATGTCCATCGGCCTTCCGCGTTCCTTGGTGCACTGACAGTATTGGCAAGCGGTGGCTTCCCACACTCCTGACCTGGCCCCCTGATTTAAAACATGTCAGGAGTCTCTCTGCATTCTAAGGGTAAAGACAAGACTCCTAAGCGTGGCCTACCAGGCCATGTGTGATCTTTTTCCTTCCTGTTCCTCAAGATACATCTCAGATCAACCCTCGCCCTCTACTCTCTGTACGTAGATCATAATAATAAATTTGACCTTGATGGGCTCTCTCCTGCCACATGTTGGGATTTTGCCTGAATCCAAGTTTCTCCTCCTCAGCTTTGAGATGTTCATGTCTTTAAAATGCCATTCCTCAGAGAAGGGTTCCTTGAGAATTTGACATGGGTCAGGCCCTCCCATTGTAGCATCATACTGTGCAGCTCTTGTCCTCTCTGTGACTTTTCTTTAATCAGGGCCTGAGGCTTGTCTGCCTTTACTTATGATTTTATTGCCTGGGTGTAGGACTTAGTTAGAAGAATAGCAGGCAATCAATAACTATCTATTAAGTCTATGAATAGTAAAAGGGCTTTACATTTTAAAATCTCATGAATCTGAACTATTAAAGAGACAGAACCAACCCATCTCATGGAGTATATGTACGGTCTATCTCTACTTAAACAGTCAGAGAAACTGGCAGAGAAGCTTAAAAGTTCATGGGCTATGAGGTCAAACTCCTATTCAAATGTAACCCTAACCCTAGCTGGTTTGGCTCAGTGGATAGAGCATCGGCCTGAGGACTGAAGGGTCCCAGGTTTGATTCCAGACAAGGATACATGCCCGGGTTGCGGGCTCAATCCCCAGTAGGGGGTATGCAGGAGGCAGCTGATCAATGATTCTCTCTCATTGATGTTTCTATATCTCCCTCTCCCTTCCTCTCTGAAATCAATAAAAAATATATATATTTAAAAAACAAACAAATGGTTTGTTATTTAACTACTAGTTGATCATGCCTTCATAGTTGTGATTTAGATGTTATTGTATATGCTATTATCAGTTTTAAAAAATACATGGAAAATAAAATTGCTTATTATTTTCAAAGCCCCTTCCCATTATACCTGCCAAATGCGACCCATGGCTCCCAGTAGATAACAACCCAGCTACCTGGTTTTATATTTTGTCTTATTTAGAGAGATTGAAGACGTTTGTTTACTCCTGAGGATGAAATATAAACACCTTTCAAGAAGCCAAAATGGTGCTAAATTCAGGGAGCTGTGTCTATTTAGGAAAGAAGACAGAAATCACACTTAAAAGAGGGAGAGGGAATGAGATGAGATTTTGAAAAGCAACTAGGGAGAAATGAAAACAGGCAGAGCCCAGTCTTTATCTTTTCAAACAATCTACCACTCTTCAACTTTTGAAGATCTGAGAGCCCAAATAATGGTCTCTATCTCAGATTGTCCCTGAAGTCTGGGTTTGATGCTGATAAATGTTACTTTCACAACTTGCTGTTGCCAGATATGGTTTCTCTGAATTACCCAGAGGCCAAACACCTTCCTCCTTTCTTTCTCCTAACCCTCCCCCCATTATTTTGCAGCTATCATGCCTCAAGCATGGGTCATTGTGGTTGGAAATAACTTTTAGTAGCTGAATGAGACAGTAGATGAGTGTGTCTATGAACTGCTTTGGGGTTGAATGGTGACTTTCGAGAACATCATAACCAATCTTAGGATGAGACATTCATTTGAGAACAGTGCAAACCATGTCATATCTCTCGATTGCCTTTCAAGGAGTAGGTCTACTGTCCCAGTGCTTATGAGTGTGAAAACTACCTAATATTATTATACCCCTATTTTCTCAAAATCTGGCCTCATGTGGTCAAACAGCTTACATTATCTTGAAAACCTCTGTAAAAGTGAAAATCAATCTGAATGATCTCATACAAAATATTTTTTAAATATAGGCTATTCCACAGGGTCAAGTGAGATTGGACTTGTATCCTACGTTCCACAGCTATTCCGATGCCCAGTAATCAACATGATGTGCTGAGATGTTTCATGGCCCACATACACCTTCCAAATCAAAACTTTTGTATTATATGTATTTTGTCTTCAAATTCCTTGGCCTTTGTGAATCCTTGTGTTTTGCTTTTTATTTTTATTGACTACACTGGGGGGGTGGGCAAAAGTAGGTTTAGAGTTGTGAGTATGCGAAACAATTCATTCTTATGTTATTTATTAATTATTGTATTATTTTTTATATGAACAACTGTAAACCTACGTTTTCCCAACCCTGTATTTTGTCCTTGGATTCCTTGATCTTTGTTCAACCTTACATTTCAGCAAGTAGTCAGGCAGAATGATTAAGCATTTGGGTGGTGGGGCCAGAGGCAAAGATTTGGAATCTCTGCTCTACTACTTATGACTTGGCCAGTTACTTAACCTCTGTTCTACAGAAAAGGAAAGTAACAGTACTTATCTTTTAAAATGAGTTAATACACACAAAACACTTAGAACAGTGTCTATATCTTAAGAAGAACTAATACAGTGATATTATTATGATTATCAGCATTATCATATTTATTCATGTGTAACATTTTTAGTAAACACCTACTACAAGCTGAACATTTTGCTGGCAACATGTGATATGCATGAACCTAATAGAAATAGCCCCTAGCCTCCAAGAGCTTAAGGCCGGGTGAGCAGAGACAGATTTGGAACAAGTAAACACAATGTAAGGTGATATCTCAGGTAAATGAAATGAGTGAGAAGGTTGTGAATATCAGGAGAGAATTACTGCAGAGAGGATGGCAGGACAGCAAGTCTGAGTTGTGTTTTCATGTTACCTGAAGACTGAGAGGGCTGATCATGAGAAGAACAGCAGCTGAGTTGCTTCTGAGGCCAAGACAGCAGCCTGTAGAGTGAGCGTCAGAGAAGGAGAGTGAGGCTGAAGGAGGCAGCAGCTGAGCCTTGTGTTCTTCATGGAGGGGCTAAGTTCAATGGAGCCTTTAAAGGACTTAAGTAATGATGCTTAAAATTCTAGATTATTCTATCTTCCCTGTTGGAAAATGTACTAGAGGGGGAATAGTGAAACACCAGTTGGGATTTTTAAAATATAAGTGAGAGAAAAGATGGTCAAAAATGGTGGGGGTGGTGATTCAGTAAAGCCTGGTATCAGTGGAATGTGAAAGGTGAATGAAACTCGACTCTCTATTAACTGGCTCAAGCAAAGGAGAGATCCCAGTGCCAATGACTAAAAAGACAGGTGTGGATGAAGTCTGAGCAGTAGGGAAGAGGATGGAATGAGAATTCATTTGGGAATTAAGTTTAAGTTGACTCTATGACTCAGAAATAGTGCTATAGAAAACAGAATTGGAAATATGAATTTGGAATTCATCAAGAAGGTATAGATTGTTGATATACATTTAGGTGATACCATATAGGTGATATTTAAAATCATAGAGATGGCTAAGTTGATCTAAGAAAAGAATGCAGAGAGAAAAAAAAAGAGAGAAATGAACAAGTTTAGACCATGTCCTATAGATCTCCAGCATTTAGAGAAAGACATAAATATCTATTTCTCATTACTCTGGACAAATGAGTGATTGCTTTATCATACTATAATGCTGTCAATATCAATATGTCATTGTATAATATAGCATTGCAGTATATTATGTGATATTACAATATTATGTTGAGATGGAAGAACTATAAATGCTATTCCCCCCTCTTTGGCCTTGTTTTGTTTGGGTCTCTGGAACTCACTTTCCAAAAATATAAAAACAAGTAAGTTATTTTGAAATATATCCTAGATACAAAGTGACGTATATGGTAGCAAATAAAAAAAAATTAGACATACTTATATCCATGTATCACCCTGACCGTTTGTATTACTTAATACAAAGTACAAAGAAAAACACATATGGTAATTAGTTGAGTCCTTCAGGTTCTACAGGTGCCCAGTTACGTGGTGCCTTTCTCCTTTCATACATACTGTTTTGAGAGAGAGTGTCCAAAGCTAAGTGATGTTTATGCCCATTGAAAAGTGTGATAAAGTTCAGATAAGATTATCTGGATGCAAAAGAAGAAAGGATTATTGGATCAGAGACAAGTGTCCAGACGTTGTCAGAGACAATGTGACTAGAGATTAAGTGTCTCTATGACAGCCTTACCCTCAGTGCCAGAGTCCTGGTGACTGCAGTGGGAGCATTTATAGAGACCTAAGGAGGTTGGCCTCACCAGACTAAGTGCTCAATGCCTCCTGGAGCATCTGGGCCACCATCATCTTTATACAGGTGTCTTCGGGGGCCCAGCAAGGAGTAGAGCTCAGAATGTCCCTTGCTGTCACAGGTCATAATGCCAAGAAACAGGGAAGTGTTTGTGTGTGTGTGTGCTCGCCTGCATGTGCACGCACACATGTTTATATGAGAGATTTATTAGACAAAAGTCAGTTGCTTCCATCGCCTTTACCCTTCTTTGTGTTTTTCAAGAAGTGCTCTGTGTACTGCCTCTTTTCTGAGTTTATGTGTGATCACCTCCCAACACAATCATCAAGGAAAGAAAACAGACACTTACTGGGACAAGCTTTCAGTTGGGCTTAAAAAGTGGCATAATTCAATGAGAGGAGATTATCAAGTCACATCCAGACTCTGGAAGACAGTGAGGAGTCATTACATTGGCTTCGGAGTTACTGTTCACTTTATTAAAGACAGCCAAGCTTATGGCATAACGCCACATGGCATTTTCTCAAGGAAATTTTATATTTTTGAACATGGAAGAGTGAAGTTCAGACTGCTCTGGTAGCTTGAAAATATTTAGTTAGAACAAAATTACCCACAAACAATTAGACTGTTATTATTTTAAAGACAGATAATCCATCAGGATATTTTATGAAATAGAGCTGAAGGTTGGGCAAAGCTTAATTGGCTTTTGCTGATGGAAAACCAACAAAAATCATCCAGGATGTTAGAAGGCCTAGGAGAGTGGGGAGCCATTCCTTATATACCAAAATACAAACTGGTAAACCTTCCATCCAAGGAGCAGGGAACCTGCATACAGGTGATGACCAGGTGTATGCCAGGTGGAATACTGTATCGTTACTGAAGAGACAGCTAAGAATAGAAATAGGCTTTAGAATTGCACATATAGACATTTTTTTTTCTGTAGATAAAGCAACTCTGTTGCCGCTCTTAAAAGGAAGATGCAGTTTTCTATACCCTTGGGCATAATTACATGATTTTTTTAGTCTTATGCTTTAACAAGAGTATCAATAATTTCTAGAAGCAAAGGAATAAGAAGAGAAAGGGGTCTGGAATGAGTGAGGATGATTATCACACTGTCGTGCAGTCATGCCAGATGCATTGCATGGTAAATACCAGCAGCCCGATGTAAGTTATCCATAATTAGAGTTATCTCAAAACAGGTTGGTATTAGTACATTAGTTTCTGAACACCAAATTGTATTTTTATATTTTTTATCAGGTCCACTTAAAACATTATTATGTTCTTGATCTAAAATGCCTTTTGTGCATTATTTTCTTTGTTGATCTTAAGTAACTGCCTTCCAGTTATACTGTGTTATGTACATTTAGTTATAGTACAGAGTATATGCAGTGACTTACATGTGAGGCTAAAAGGAAGCTCTGAGAAGGTAATAACCTTCTGCATCAGTTTTTTAAATTAAAGACCTTGTGCATTTGATAAATTTTCCCTTCAAGTTGTTATATTAAAATAACTTGAAGGTCCTTTACTTTTGTTATCTTATTTCTATACAGAAGACGACGACGCTTTCAACATATTGCCAAATGCTGTCTTTGCCAACTAACTCTAAGATGCAGCATTTTTTGACATATAACCATTATGATTAGATCTCCCTAACTGCTCTCCCCTTCCTGCCTGATCCCCCTAACTGCTCTCCCCTGCTGACCTGTGGCATTTCACTTATGCTCATTTATAAACTAGAGCATACAAAATAATGCAAATCATTTATAAACTAGAGCAGACACATTAGTGCGGGGACTGTGTCTGTCATATTTACTGCCTGGCAGAAAATTACCTTTGTTGTTGCCTGAAAGTGGCGAATTTACTTTTACTGTACAGAGTGATGGCTTAGAAGGGAAGGTGACTTTAGCAGGCAAGAAAAATACAGAAAAATCTTTATTAAGGATCAGTTGTATAGCATTGCCTTTCAGGCAGGCAGTAAATCAAAAGGGAGGAAAATCCTAGAGAAAAGGGTGTCTGCTGTTGCTGTGTTTACTGAAGCTACTGCAGAAGAATCTGTTGAATTTAAAGATACAATATTTGGAGGGAGAATATAAGAATTGTCTACAGTTATGGTTTCCAATGCACAGTTCCTCTTCCACCAGCATCTGCATCACCTGAAAACTTGTTAGAAATGCAAATTCTCTTTCCCACAACAGCTCAACTGAATCACAAGTTCTGTGTTTGCACAAACCTCCCAAGTGATTCTGACACAGACTTGAGGTTGAGAACCACTACTCTGCACTGGGATAGTTGTCTGAATTTCCCAGATGAACTGATCACATTGTTTAGATTGAAGAACTGTCAACAGGCTTTAAACTGAGTTGATTCTTTCCTGCCTGGAGTTACAGTGAAACATTTGGGATCCCTCCCTACCCCACCCCAACCCTGTGAGTTCTATGAAAGAGGCCAGTTTCTACTTGAAGATGAAGACAGTTGAGATCTGACCACTTCATCACACTATACTTATTTCAAATAATTGGATCTTACATTTGGTGATTAGAGTTGGCTCTGCAGGGAGAATAACATGGGAAATTGCTTTTTCCTCATGTAAATAATTTGTTCCCATAAAAATGCTTCCTATTCACCTGCTTATTCATATCTGGTTTTTTGTTGTTTTTTTAATGCAGTTTGTATTCATCTACCAGTGGTCGGCAAACTTGCGGCTCAGCAAACCACAGCACACGAGCCACATGCGGCTCTTTGGCCCCTTTAGTGTGGTGGTATTTTGTGGAAGACCCACACTCAAGGGACCAAAGAGCCACATGTGGCTCCTGAGCTGCGGTTTGCTGACCACGGCCTTAGATAGATGTCTTAAGATATAACATATACAAAAATAGGTTAAACTTGCTCGCCTTAATGTGTTGTGAGGAATATGTGACCTTGATCCATTATTTAATGACTAGAGGCCCAGTGCACGAAATTCATGCACGGGTAGGGTCCCTAGGCCTGGCCGGTGATCAGGGCCAATTGGGGCCTTCTGGCTTTGTTACGTGCCGCCTCCTAGTGGTTAGCACACTCATAGCGAGCAGTTGAACTCCTGGTCAGTTGAACTCCGGAGGGGACAATTTGCATATTAGCCTTTTATTATATAGGATATCAGATTGATTGGAGTATATGTTTCATTGTCCCAGAAGTTGACTTTGAGTAAGATTCCAGCGCAAGTAATTCATTTTGGACATGATCCCAGAAAACATTGACAGGGAACTGGAGAGAGAGACAGACAAGGACAGGGAGCCAGCAACAGCTTCTGCTGTAACACAGACCCTCTGAAACATAGCGTAAAACCCGTCTCAGAGTCATCCCACTGGAAGGTCTAACGGAAATGGAGTATTTAGGCAGGAAATTATCAACCCTTGTCTGTCATTGGTTATAGGCTGGTAGTGGATATAGAATTGAATTATTTCTCTGCTACCTCCACTCTGAAGTCCAGAGAAGGCCCAGGAAGAGTCCTACTGCTGACTTAGAAGCAGGTGCACAAGGCAAACCGAGGTTCTGAGGAGATATGGGCCAGGTTTAAGAGGGGCAGTAGCTTAGGCAATAAATAAATAAATAGATATTCAAAAATCGAAACCTAAACAAGAATCCTGGTCCCAGCTGGTGTGGCCCAGTGGTTGAGCATCGACCTATGAACCAGGGGGTCAAGGTGTGATTTCCGGTCAGGGCACATGCCTGGGTTGCAGCTGGATCCCCAGTAGGGGGTGTACCGAAGGTGACTGATTAATTATTCTTTCTCATTATTGATGTTTCTATCTCTCTCCCTCTCTGAAATGAATAAAAGTACATTAAAAAAAGAATCCTAGAACTCCCAAGGTAAACTGTTCTCTACTTCACAGTGTCATCCAGGAGAGATCTTGGCTCTCATGGCCCAGGCATGTTTATTTAATGCTCACCTGGACTTGACATTGTGATCCACCCAGGAAGATAATGAAAGCATTATGGCTCCATGCCTGAGGTGTCTGACAAGCTGCTCTAGAAGCAGGAAGCTGAAAACGAGAGCTCCAGGCTTCCGTTCAACATGACAAATGCAGGCTGTAAAAAGGATGGCCCTGGTGTTTATGGAGGCCACCAATTAAATTCCACCTGCCCAGGCTTGATCCGATGCCCATTCCTATTACCACGTTCTGACACTTCCAGAAAGTTCCCTGCGAGTCTCCAAAGGCATTATTTTATGTTTCTGCCCTGTCTGAATACCAAGCCTGCTAGAATGTGGAATGTGTATGTTATGAAATGTTAGAATTACTATGTCATGATAATTGACAAAGGCACTAGTGGTAACTGGCTTGTCTTTGAGTGCCTTTAATTACAAAGGTGACATATTGCCACTCCTCATCCCCATCCCTCTTTTCCTCTTTCAGACCCATAATTTTGAAAACCATAAATCACTCTGCCCTTTTGGTCAATACAAACCTAACAGGCCAAATTAGTACACTTTGTTTAATCATTTTAGAAAAAAATTGTTTTCTTCTCATTAATAAATTATAGTTTCCTCAAGTAAAGTAGATTTTAATAAGAACTAGTAAATGCTGGTTTTAGTCCTTAGGCTAAAAAATATCAAGTACATTTGAGAATAAGAAAAATAAAGAAACGGGTTTTTTTTCCCTCCTTCAAGCATATCATAGTTCTGTTTTTTTTTTCAATTATTTTCCCTTAAGCCACCTTTAGTAAAATCATATTTATAATATTTTTCTTTGAAGGCCTTTTATCATTCAGTTCCTTAATGCTAATAATCCAGAATTTGTTTTTAACCTTCTTTTTCTGTTTTTGTAGGGGTTGACTCTGTTCCAACTTTTTGTCTTAATGCCATTTGACTCCAAAATCATAATGGAAATAGGATAACTCATTTGAATAGCACTCTAGCTTTTTCTCTATAAAGGTTGTTGCAAGGTAATTGACAATTAATCTATTTATTTCCTCATGCCTCATCTCTAATTCCTAGGATCACTGTAACGTGCTGTATTCTTTTGTTCTCCGTGTCTATTTACTAAGAGTACACATTTTTGAAAAAAACATTACCAGAGCAATTTCAGTCTTCTACCCTTCAATTTAAAAGAAAAAAAATGCATTCCAATCTTTCTTTTCATCCCCTGGTTACTTATTTTGACCTCTAATTCATTACAAACATTCCTGTAACTTTCATGCAGATGATTCGCAATTTCTGCATTTTGTTTGGTTTTGTTTCCTTTTTGATACTTGATGTTTCCAGTTTCCCCCAATACTCTTCTCAGGCATATTGTAGTTTGCTCATTTCTGAAAGCCTTTGGCATTTTTCGCAAGTTTCAGCTCTACCATAAAGTGCCTGTCATCATTTTCCTAATCAGGCTTCACAATTGGGTCCTGGGCTCTCTCCTTCTGGGACGCACCCTCACGTTCAGTCTCATTCATCACTCTTGGCGCTTTTCTGAAAGGGACAGCCTGCCTCGCCTATGGCCACATGCGACAGGCGGTAGAGTGTGAAAGGAGGCACTCCTCCACCACCTAGAGGAGCTTGAAAGGGTTCCAGGGCTATTATCTCAAACCATACTTGATTGCTCCCCTGCGGTGAATGTTCTGACTTGGGGCCAGGCCTCCCTCACTTCTATAAAACATTTACTAATGCAGCGTTCACCGCATGGCAAATTGGTCACATTAACAATCCGTCACTATGCTCTTCCCTTAACTTCAGCAAAGGAAGGTCTTTTATGGCAGCCAGAATACCAATCAGCTCTCTCTCCTAAGTAGCGCTCCACGTACATGGGCATTGGTTTTTGTCTTTCCTTCCCTTTCGTGAACTTGGCAGTGTCCTGGTGGCAGTTTCCGACCACTGTCTTTCTCTAGGTGGTCCAGGCTTTGTTTTGCTGGAAGAGACCTTGAGAGACCGAGCCTTTGCGCTTTGTTTTCAGATGCATCCAAACAAAAGCAGGCCTGTCTGCGATTTCATCTCAGCAGTCACAGTGCACGCGTTCCTGAATTCAATGAATATTAAACAGAGTGAGCATTTGTCCAAGGCTCCTCGTGTGCCCGCGCAGGCCTCCAGGTGGTTTTCAGCAGGGCCAGTCACAGATGTGGGGGTGTCAACAGGACATCCAGCCATGTCTCCATCAGCCACTGTGTTTATTCCCTTCTTGTAAGTTTTTCATCTCCTTTTGTCTTCTGTTGCTACAAATTACACTTATCCCTTTCAGCTTGTTTTGTTCCCAGGAAATGAAACTAATTTAAATGTTAGCCTACCTTGCCGAAACCGGTTTGGCTCAGTGGATAGAGCATCAGCCTGCGGACTGAAGGGTCCCAGGTTCGATTCCGGTCAAGGGCATGTACCTTGGTTGCAGGCACATTCCAAGTGGGAGATGTGCAGGAGGCAGCTGATCGATGTTTCTCTCTCACTTTTGTCTTCTGTTGCTATGAATTATAGTTATCCCTTTCAGCTTGTTTCGTTCCCAGGAAATGAAACTAATTTAAATGTTAGCCTACCTTAAGCCCTTGGGAAAGGTACATTTGTAAACATATGAAGGTCTGTATAAATTTGGGAGCTCACCAAACACAAACGAGAAATGATCCAGGGCATGTGATCAATTGCACTTTCCTCTGGAATCTGATTTTGAGAATTTGCTTGAAAGCTTGATCTGTAAAACCCAATTCTATGGATCTCAAGAGTGTTTTTTAAAATATTATTATTGTTATTTTTAAATGAGTCTTTTAAAAAATATTTTTAGTTGATTTCAGAGAGGAAGGGAAAAGGAGAGAGAGAGATAGAAACATCAATGATGAGAGAGAATCATTGATCGGCTGCCTCCTGCATGCCCACACTGGAGATCGAGCCCACAACCCAGGTATGTGCGCTGACTGGAAATTGAACCTTGACCTCCTAGTTCATAGGTTGATGCTCAACCACTGAGCCACACTGGCTGGGCTTTTTTTCTTAAACCCTGTCACAGAGCAGCCTTGCCATGCATAATCTTTTGATTTTCTCTGGCAATGTATGTATCCGTTCACAAATAATATATTATTAATTGAAATTTCTTTAATATTTACATTAGTAGTATTATCCTGGAAGTAGCATTTACCAAGTTACATTTTCCTCTTTTAACTAAATGAACCTAGTTTATTTCTTATAATTCATTATATTATTCCATTAGAGGCACCAAAGTGCTATTTTATTATTGTTGGGCACTTGGGGCATTTTCAGTATCTGTTTATAATACACAGAACTGCAGCAAACAAATCTTTCTGTGCTTCTTAGAACAGGCATAAGATTCTCTTGTGGCAATACCTAGAAGTATAATTATTAACTAACACAGCCCACAAATAGATATAAGATCTAACAGTTGTCCTGGAACTTACTTGCCTTCCTGGGACAATAACTGACAATCATTTGGTTTTAGATATTTTTTTCTTTCTCTTATAGGCTGATTACAAGTAGAATTGCTGGGTCCTAGGATATCTACCGTTCCCCTTTACTAAACACTGTGAAAACAATCTCTAAAGTAGTTGTAGCAATTTATACTCCTCCCAACAGTATATAGGATTTCCTGTTTTCAACATCCTTGCTAAAATTTGTCAGTGTTTAGTGTTTGTTTGTTTTTGTTTTTGTTTTGTTTTTCAATCTAATGGGTACAAAATTCTATCTTGCTTTATTTTAAATTCTGTGTCTTCAATTGTTGGGCTTTTCACATATTTATCAGCCTTGGACCTACTGTCTTTCATTTTCTTTGATTACTTTCCTTTGAGTTGTTTGTTCCTCTTCATCTAAAATAGCTATACGTATGTTTTGGATACTCAAACTTTGCATTTTATGTACTTGTTTTGCAAATATGTACCCCTGGTCTGTTACTAATATTTTCAACTTGTTCATGCCTATTATATAAAGACTAGAGGCCCAGTGCACGAATTCGTGCATGGGTGGGGTCTGGCTGGCCAGGATCGGGGCCAGGCCTGTCAGGAGGAGGAAATGGCAGGAGGTTGGCCAGCCTGCCCCAATTAGGGCTTGATCAGGGCTGGGCTGACTGGGGGGAGGGGCCACAGGTGATTGGCCAGCAGGCCCCACCCCCGATTGGGGGCGGGCTGGCTGTGGGGAGGGGCTGAGGGTGGTGGGATGACTTCCCCACCCCCGAATGGGGTGGGGGGAGCCAATTGGGGGCCAGTGGCCTGGGGGAGGGACCATGGGTGGTTGGCTGGCTGGCCCTGCCCCTGATCAGAGTGGGAGGAGGCTGATTGGGGCCAGAGCTGGCTAGCAGGAGGGCTGGTGGGCCGATTGGGGTGGGGGGGGTCAATCAGAGGTGGACTGGCCAGGGAGAGGGGCTGTGCAGGTTGGACGGCCAGCCCCACCCCCTGATCAGGCCGGTTCGCTGGCCTCAGTGGGCATCATAGCAACCGGTTGGTTTGGTCCTTACAGCGTTCCAGTTGCTGTTTTTTTATATATATATAGATTTTTAAAATAATAATTTAATTAATTGTATTGATCTTTATTTTGTTGAGTGTTTCGTATCCTGTTTAAGAAATTATTTTCACCCTGGCCAGTTTTCTCAGTGGTTAGAGTGTTGGCCCATGCTCAGAAGGGTTTGATTCCTGGTCAAGGGCATGTACCTCAGTTGTAGGCTTGATCCCTGGCTCTGGTCAGGGTGCGTGTAGAAGGCAACCAATAAATGTGTCTCTCTCATAACAATGTTTCACTCTCCCTCCCTCCTCTCCTCCACTCTCTCTCAAAAAAAAAAATCAATGGAAAAAATATCCACAGGTGAGGATTAAAAAAAATTATTTTCTATTCTGATATCATAAATACATATTCCTAAACACTTTTCTAAATGTTTAAAAGTTTTGCTTTTATATTTGTTTCTATCTTTGATTTTTACTTTGTGAAATAAGATCTAGTTTATTTCTTGTTTAGTGCCAGTGCAACAGTTCATCTATCTCCTATTTGTCATGAGTCATATTTGCACATGGCTGGGTTGTTGCAAGGCATTCATTCTATTCCATTTGTTAGTCTCAGTATACACACCACTCTGACTTGATTACCGTAACTTATTAATAAATATTGTTATCTGGCAGGGCAAGACCACATCCCTTTTTTGTTGTTCAGAATCATCTTGGCTATTCTTTATTGGCCCTTTTTCCCCTCAATCTGACTTTTAGCATCATCTTGTTAATTACCCTATAAAAGAACTTTGTTGGGATTTTGATTATGATCACATTAAATTTACAAATAAATTTTCAAAGAATTTCCATATTTTAACTATTGAGTCATTATTATTATCAGGGCATATGTCTCAATTTTATGATGTTTTATTTTATGTATTTCAATAGTTTTATATTTTTCTCATAAAGATTTTTATCCTTTAAGTTAGTTTTATTCCTAGGGACTTATAGTTTTTATTTCTTTTGTTTTATTTTTAATGGTTATTATAATCAAAATTTTATAATGTGTATCTGTATTTGAACACTTTTTAATGCCTCAGGGACATTATCATAAATATGAACTCAGATGTTATACTTGGGTTTTGGTTGCATATCTGAAAAATACCTAATATAGTTCTCATGGTTGTTTTGGAATTTGTTTTTCTGGAACATGATGGATGGGAATTGGGTTTTAGATTATTGTCTTTTTTTTCATACAGGTGTGCTGCAAGTGGAATACATTGTGTGTATTTCCTAGAAAATGACTCAGATCCTGAAGAAACCTCCCTTCTAAGTGATATTTATTATCTTTTTAAAATTACCACTTGGTCACATTTACAGTCACCTGCCTTGACTTAACATATTTTTCAATAGTATTTGTCATTTCATTTTTCCCAGTGGCCTTAAGGATAACTTTGATTAAGTATGTATTAGGCCTTAGGGTTTTGGAGGTGTATATATATCAAGCACTATTGACACTCTCATTATGGACTAGCATAGTACCTGACATATAATGGATACTCAATACAAATATAATTCAACAAATATCAGTGGTGTTATTTTGGAATAGTACAGATAAGTTCCAAGTTTTACACTATATTCTAGGCCATCTTCTGTTTATAAGGAACTTTTTAAGGTTTGATATTTATTAGAATTCTAGACAAAATAACTTTTAAGTTATTTTTTTTAAAGTCTTATATACCGAATCCATTGATGAATCTATTTTTCTGCATGTTTCTAATACAATGTTACATTTGGAATAGCAATGCAATTTGTAGGTAGAATCAAACCTCCAACTTAGGCAGGAAATTTTCAGTATTTTTTTTTTATATTTTATTGATTTTCTACAGAGAGGAAGGGAGAGAGATAGAGAGTTAGAAACATCGATGAGAGAGGAACATCGATCAGCTGCCTCCTGCACATCTCCCACTGGGGATGTGCCCGCAACCCAGGCACATGCCCCCGACCGGAATCGAACATGGGACCCTTCAGTCGGCAAGCCGACGCTCTATCCACTGAGCCAAACCGGTTTCGGCAGTATTTTTTTTTTTTAAAGAGAGAGAGAGTAAGGAAGAGGGAGAGAGAGAGAAACATCGACACGAGAATGAAGCATCTATCGGCTGCCTCCTGCACTCCCCTTACATAGGATCAGCCTGAAACCTGGGTATGTGTCCTGACCAGCAATCGTACTGGCAGCCTTTCAGTGCATGGGACTGTGCCCAACCAACTGAGCCACACTGGCAGGCCTTCCGTCATTTTTAAGTCTTCTTTATTGTGGCCGCCAGAGTTACTGAGTACAGTGAGCTACTGTATGTTTGATATCCCCTTAGCCTGGCTTGCTCCTATGGGTGACTATTTTACCAGCTTTCAGACACTATCACCCTGCATACTGTGGAATTGACCTATGTCTTCTGTATCCCAGGGAGAGTGAGGCGATTAGAGGTGAGACATAAAGGGTACATACCACACCTTCCATTCTACAGAGCTGCCTCTTTCTATTTGACTCTCTTAGTCTTGACCCATAGTGCATTGCCTGCTGATCACTGCCCCAGCGTTATTTCTAAGTGCTGCCCTTGCGAGTCCAGTTTTCCTGTTTCTTGTTTCTTCTGCCCCCGGCCACGTCCAGCTCACTTCCCAGCCTGGCATGGAAGGGAAGACTTTTCACAGAAAATCAGAGCATGACAGACACACAAAGGCCATTCATTGGGTTTAATCTTTGGAGCATCAGTTCCTCTTAGGACAGTGATGGCGAACCTATGACACGCGTGTCAGAGGTGACACACGAACTCATTTTTTTGGTTGATTTTTCTTTGTTAAATGGCATTTAAATATATAAAATAAATATTAAAAATATAAGTCTTTGTTTTACTATGGTTGCAAATATCAAAAAATGTCTATATGTGACACGGCACCAGAGTTAAGTTAGGGTTTTTCAAAATGCTGACACGCCGAGCTCAAAGGGTTCGCCATCACTGTTTAGGAATATGTCTCTTTTCCTCAGCACTCAGGGAGGCTGCTCTTCACTCCTGAAGTTGGTTACACTGCAGCCCTGCCTACTTTCGGGTCAGCAGTCATTAGAGAAACTTGAGATTCTGGATGACTACATTGTACTGTTGGTGTGAATTTGAATGGCTTCCACCCAAACTCTGTGGGCCATCTTGAAGGATGAATAAGTTTTCAGTGATCTGACAACCAAAGCTGAGATGCAGGATACATAAAAAATGCAGTATTTCTCACACAGGGGGTGCACATGGCTCCTTTTCTATCAGTTTCCTAGGGCTGCTGTAATAAGTAAGGTCCCACACACTGGGTCAATTCAAACAATAGAAATGCATGTCCCACAGTTCTGGAGGCTAGATGTCCAAAATCACGGTGTTGGAAAGGCATGTCCCTCTGCAACCTGGAGGGGAGAGTGTCCCTTCTAGTCTGGAACTTTGCAGCAGTCCTTGGTGTCCCTTGACTTGCGGCTTCAGTAGTTCCTCCTACGGTGCTCTCCCCTTGAGTGTCTGTATCTCGTCTCTTCTCTTCTCATAAGAATACCAATCATATTGGACAGGGCATACCCTACTTCAATAGGACTGTATCCTAACTTGATTACATTTATAGAGCCTCTCTTTCCAAATAAGATCATAATCACATGTACTGGAGGTTAGGACTTTGGTATATCTTTAGTGGCGGGGGGGGCACATTTCAACCCATAACACTATTTACCAATGGTGAGCATGATGGCATAGAGATGTAGGTTGGAAGATGCATTGTGTGATTTTTTTAGGTGTATGTGGGGGGCGGAAAGGGGGGTGTCAAGGAACAAATTTTTTCTTCCCTAGTCCATTTATTATATTCTTACTCTCCCTTCATAATTTATGGTTAAAAAGTGGGAAGAGGATTTTTTAAAAAAAAATCAATGTTTGAAAATACAGTTTTAGTCTATGGGGAAATAACCCAGCTTTTCCTAAATATTTATGCTTTATTGTTCAGACCTTTGTAATTTCTATGGGTTGTTGATTTGATTTTTAGAAAATTGCCAAGTTTAAAGAAAAAAGAATAATGTTATGCAATGTCTATTCTAAGATGTTTGTGATTAGGGCCAATTGTAAATATGTATTGTGATGATACTTAAGTCCTCTGTATTGATTGGTCCTTTCTCTGTTGTCCAGAGTGGTGAAAAAAAAAGATTCCATTTAATAGGGTTATACTATATTCATTAAATAGACTAACATTTTAGAAATGAATAAAATGCAATTAATTTAATAATTATACTCCTTGAGCTCAGTTTAATATTTCAGTAAGGATTTAAAAGACAGTATTATTTGAAATAACTAGAATTCTGTAACCTAGCTTTCTATAGTTAAGGAAAATGAAAAATAGGTTAGGGAAGTAGAGCTTATATGGATCATGAAAAAAAAAACTGAAGTGGGGGTGATGGGTAGAGAAAGCGTAGCAGAGTTTTGAGATGGGTAGAGCGTCACGCTTTAGTGAAAGCTGGAAGGCTTCCCATGCCACAGTGAGCCTACACCAAAGCACTAAGAGGCGATGACTGAATAAAGGGTAAGCGGGAGGGTAATTGGTAGAATTCTTTATATATGAGAGTTCTTGATTTAATGTCAGAACATACTCTGATTAATGATTATAACAGGCCTTGATTCTCATGATTTGACTAATAACAATTTTTGCCGCTGAGCTTGGGATGGATAGAAAGAGCATAAGCCTAGAAACTGGAGAACTGACTGGGCACTCTTGTAAGGTTTTGGGTGGTATGGCAAACGTATTAGTTAAGATAATGGCTTTAGAAATGGCGAGGACTGTGGAATTATTTAAAATCTGAAACATTCAGCCATGATCTCACAAAAACTGGCTCTTTTTCATTCTATTTGTCCTCTTCTTTGCAACACTGATTAGGCTTATGTTAGAAAGTTTCTCTATCTTCTCTATGCTTGTATATTTCTCATATTTAATTCCTTTGATTATATGGTCTTGTATTTTGTTTTGGTTAATTTCTTCATCTATCTTCCATTTCACTGGTTTTCTTATCAGTTGTATGTAACCTATTATTGAGTCCTTCCTTTGAAATTTAATTGTTGTTATTTAAAGAAAAGTTATTTGGCTCATAACATCATCTTCATAATTCATATTTTCAAATTTCTATTCTAGTTCTGTAAATATTTTTTAAATGAAATGTATTTTATTTTTTAATACATTTTTTATTGATCTTAGAGAAGAAGGGAGAGGGAGAGAGACATAGAAACATCAATGATGAGAGAGAATCATCGATTGGCTGCCTCCTGCATGCCCCCTACTGAGGATTGAGCCTCTAACCCAGGCACGTGCCATTGACTGGACTCAAACCCGGGACCCTTCAGTCCTCAGGCCAATGCTCTATCCACTGAGCCAAACCATCCAGGGCTTCTATAAATATTTTTAAATAATTACTGTATATTTTATATAGTATTGTTCCATTATCTGAAGTTCTTTACTTACTTATTTCTTTAATTATTAAGTTCTTTAAGATCATCATTCTGCCACTGAGAGCATCTATCATGTTCTATATTTGAAATGTGTACTCATTTTTTATGAAGCTTTATTTGAGAGAGTCCTATACTTCCTTCCAAAACACAGTTGCTCTGTCAGGGACCCCCAGACCCCACCAACCAGAAACTATTTTCAGAATAATTTCTCTGATCTAACATTCTAGTCTATGCAGGTAGTGTAAATTAGTTTCCTACAAATACACGAGGACAGCATTCTGGTTATAGAATGTCATTATTAATTACTAGAGGCCCAGTGCACAAAATTGATGCATGGGTATGATCCCTAGGCCTGGCCTGTGATCAGGGCCATCTTCCCCACCTGCCAGCAGCCAGCCCCGGCCCCGCTGCCACCCACCCCCAGTTTCCCGTTTGCCATCAGGTGATTGGAGCCTGACTGCAGGGGGGAGGGACTGAGAGGTCAGCTCACTGGCCCCGCCCCCGCCACGGGTCACCTTCTGTGTGTGGGGTGACCGGCGGGGCGAGGGCCTTTGCCTGGTGCTGCCCATGTCCCCTGCCACCCACCCCCAGTTCCTCACTCACCATCCGGCAATGGGAGACTGCCGGCCAGAGAAAGGGACCAAGAGGTGGTCAGTGTGCCTCATAGTGATTGGTTGAGTGGTCATTCTGGTCTTCCACTATTAGGGTTAATTTGCATATTACCCTTTTATTATATAGGATAATTGAAACCACCTCATGTTTTTCTGAGCTGGTACAGACATGTTTCTTTACCATTTCTGTTTGTCAAAGGACATTTTTTTTCTAGTTAATATTTTCACTGATATAGCACTTTAAGAATCTAAAGTTTATTTTGTGTGGACATTACAGTTCCAATCAAGACATTTTTCTTTCCCAGGTGTCTGCCTTCTTGCCTGTTGAGAGTGAAGATAATTCTAAGATGGTCAGTGTTTCAAATCAGGTCACCATTTTTACTTCAAAGCTGCATTTTCTATTTTTATTTTTTGCTTAGGTATTGCCCTTTCATTTATAAGGCTGTTTGCTGTGTTTCACATGCATTTACAAAGGTCTTGGAGATATATTTTCTGCTATTCAGTCTCTCACATCCTCCCATTTAATATTTTTCCTCAATCTTTGACGTGGCTTGTGATTTTATTCATTTTAATGATGAGTCTTAGGAAAGTTAAGTAATTTGCACAAGGGCACACACATTTTCAAAAAAAAAATATCTGAACTGGGACTTACACTCAAGAAGTCTAAGTCCAAGTTCTTCACTGATATCATTTTAGAGACAAAACTCAGTTCTTTTTTTTTAATATATTTTATTGATTTTTTACAGAGAGGAAGGGAGAGGGATAGAGAGTTAGAAACATCAGAGAGAAACATCAATCAGCTGCCTCCTGCACAGCCCCTATTGGGGATGTGCCCGCAACCGAGGTACATGCCCTTGACCGGAATCGAACCTGGGACCCTTCAGTCCGCAGGCCGATGCTCTATCCACTGAGCCAAACCAGTCAGGGCCCAGTTCTTCGAATATGTCTGCAGTCTCAGTGAAGAAATGTTGACTGGAAGAGGCATCACAATGCAAAGCTTTACTGTCTACAGTTTAAAAGATGTCCTAAGTTTTGCTTAACCTTGGACCTATTTTCAGGGTAAAGAAGTTTCTAAAGTTGTCTCTAAATTAGGAAAAAATGGACATGGGATCGATAACATAATAGCTACAGTATTGTTAGTGGGACATCTATGAATCAAGACATGACTAAGTGCTTAGGTGTCTGATTTTATACTGAGAGACAAGGGCTATCTTCCCTTTATATTACCCTGCCTATTTTAGTTACCCCTCATAATTTTATTTGTTTAAAATTAGAGCACATGAGGACATGATTTTAGTGTACAGATTATGAAAGATCAGTTTCCAGATATTGCTACAACCTAATTATAGATGTGTACATTTGACCTTGGACAAATTAGTTTTTTAAGCTAAGCCATGCCTACTTTTTAATCAGTGCAATGGAGATAATGTTGTCCATCTTACTGTAGGACTATAATGCAAAGTACTTAGCATTGTGCCTGGTACATAGTAAGCATTTTATAAGTAATATCTGTTACTGTGTTTAGTATCATAGTCCCCCAAATTGGAAAGGGTTCTTGAAATCATTTACTCATCTGTTTTTAGTCTCTGGGGAAGAAGGCGATGCGCCAAAGGTAACTAGATGTGAGGAAGTACCATTAATTACATTGAAGAGATCCATACAGGGTGGAGGAGGACAAAATAGATTTTGCAACGCTGCCATCTTTGGAAATGATCTCAAGCTGCATCTGTTGATTATTGAAAGTTATTAGGCTTGCGTATTCTCAAATGTAATTATGATGTGTATCTGCTCATGAAGCATAAGAAGCCTTGAGGCTAAATTCTACAAATGGTTCCATTTACTGGTTTTGCCAGCTCTTCATGCCAAGTCCTTGACTAGGGTATTGAAATATGGCACACTTAGTGGGCGTTTATGTGACAAGCCTGTGTGTGCTCATGCATTTAATCCTGAAAAGATCCTTTAACTTGGAATTGTGTGAAGATAACAAAGGGATCTATTAAAAATGATTGAACCCACAATCGGCTTTGAGAATTAAATATAGTTGACTGCCCACTGTCTTATAGGACACCCTATAAAGGATGCATAGTGGGTTCATACAGGCCTTTTTCAATCTTAGTAACAGCCTTGGACCCAGGTAACCAGGTGGTGACCTCTGCGTGGGCTTGCGCTGAATTAGCCTGGTCTGCCATGGTCTCCTGTCCAATGTGCCTGGATGCCTGCTTTTTCTTCCTGACTACTTACTCCATGAATACTAACTATCTGGAGGTGACTTAAGCATGTGCATGGTAAGCTCAGGAATGCTCTGTTCTGCTTCAGTTCTCTGCCTCTAAAATAAATTCTTCATACCTACAGGTTCTTTGCCATCTGTATTTTCTTCTCCAACTTTTCCTTTAAACTCCTGTTGGTGTGAGGAACCACTTGCTGTTAGGAGTAGGAATTGAAAGTCACTTCTCTTCATTGTTCAGAACCAGTGCCCATACTTACCACAGACATTTCCCAGCGGTGCCCGAGGGCAGCTGCTGTTCAGACACTCCATCTCCATAATATGTAAGTGATGTAGAAATTAAACAACATCACACCGTTGCTTTAAAATTCCATGTTAGTTTATTAATCATTATGCTATCATACTGTGTGGAATACTAACATCAGCATGACCAGCATATTCCCTCTCTATAGGCAGGCCTACATGGGAGGTTAAATTAATACTCGCAATGTGAGTTCACTAATTTCTAGCAAGTTATTTGTTTACTAAGAGACTGGGCACTTACCTTCACTGGCAAGGGCCTATAGGGCAATTTTTCAAGTTGTTATTATAGTTTTCCCACTTTTACTTTAAAGGAAATAAACACTAAGAAGGACAGAGTGGGCCGCTCTTTGCTGGGGAGCAGCCTGCAAAAGGGAGGAAGACTCTGAGGTTGGCAACAGAAGCTGAGGATGAGTCCAACTGCCCAAAGAGTGTCCAAGAGGTCTGCTAACGCAGGGAACATAATGCATCTATCCAACTTTGTTTCAGTTTAACAACTGGATACATGCTTTAAAGTGTTATGTTTTTTAAGAGAAATTATTTCTGGAGGTTTGGAAATTTAAGCACACTTTTAAAAAATAATTTTGTATGTTTCCTGACATTTTGGGTACCCAAGATTATTTTGAAAGAGGTAGTGGATCACATTTCCAGTGGAAGGAAAGAAAAGATTAAGTGACTGATTTTCTGTAGCCTTCACTTTTTTCTTTCTATAGTTGCCTCTAATTTCATGAAATTGGTGTGATCAGATGGGGTTTCTTTCATTTGGAAATTTTAGAGAAAATGAAATCACCCATGGGAAAGGGGTCCTAGAACCCTGAAGCCCACTTTTCACTTAGGCTTTGATGTCAAGAGGACAGAGAGACCCAGACCTGCCCCGTGTGGGACCAAGGAACGAATTAATGAAAAGTGTTTTGTCTGGGATATTCTCATCTTTACTCTTTGTACTTTATCAACCTACCAGAGTGCTAAGGGGTGGGGTGGCCATGTGTAGTATGTCTCTGCCATCTCTCAGACTGCCTGAAAGCTACCCAGTGGAGGAATACAGAAAGACAAATATCAAGGACCTTACAGGGCTTGCTCAAGGTCACACAGCCAACTAGGGGCAGAGTCCAGACCAGAAGCTGGATCTGTCACTCTGAGTTTCATTTTCTATAATTTACTAAACTGGAGGTAATTTCTTTAGAAACCTGTTTCTGATATGCTTTCGCAAATTCACAACTAACTTTTTCCGAGTTAGTCCATATGACTTAAGCCTTTTTATAGCAGTTTGGATGTCTTGACACTCTGTTTATGTACAAATATATTTGTAACTTATTTCAAATTTGTATTGTACTGTGGTATTTCAAATTTGTCCTTAGTACAATGAAAAAATACTTGAATCACTGGCTTCCTATTAGCTAACATATAAATACAAAGAAAAGCAAATGGGAGCCTGGCCAGGTGGCTAGGTTGATTGTATGTTGTCCCATACACCAAAAAGGTTGTGAGGTTCTATTCCTGGTCAGGGCACATACCTAGGTTTCTGGTTCAATTCCAGGTATCAATGTTTCTCTCTCTCTCTCAAATCAACAACAACAAAGATACCCTTGGGTGAGGATTAAAAAAAAAGAAGAAAAGCAAATGGGAAGCAAAAAGAAGGCACATTATATAATCTGCACCAATAGATTGCAGATAAACTATGCTTGACATTGCTATACTGTAAAATAGAAAGTCTGATGTAGTCTTTGGCTAAACGAAAACACAGAAACAACTCTCATATGAGAAAAGTTGACTAAGGATGGAAAACTCTCCCACACATTTTAATAGTAGAAACAAAACAACAAATGTTCCAAGTAATAGGTATTATAAACCTGGTAAATGGTGTGGTAAAATTGCAACTCAATTAAGTCATGTTTTAAAATACAACATGGAGAAATCTGATTTTCTTTACTGGTTTGAGGGTAAAAACATCACAATGATCAGATTTTAAGATTTGAATGACATAGCTTTAATTTCTTACAATAGGCCATGTATATATACATATATATATATAGACACATATATATATATGATACAGTATTCTTATTTCAGAAACACTTTTATTTTGTACAATGAAATTTACATACTTATCAACTCTTTTTTCTTAATTTTTGTGAAAATATTAAGTGACATTAGGTTCTGTATTAATCTTCTATCCTCTGTTTTTCTCTTAAGCTTCGCATATTTCTGTTTAATGTTTCCAAATTTATGGTATTCCACTGTATTCGAGCCCAAGACAATAATCACCTTTTTATGGAATGTGGCTTTTGCTACATTTAACTGGTCTTTGTGAAGATCTCATTTGTGAAATATGCCACATTGCAGCTTGCTGATTTCTCTGGCGACAACAATGCAAAATTACCGTATCCCCTTTCCTCTCAAACCAGGAAAAGGCTACAGCTGAAATCATTAAAATCCATATGCTTAATGATCTGTGCCTTCTGCAAGGTGGCACATTACCATCCCTAACAATGTTTAATAGCTCATAACATTCAATACACTTAATCATCAGTCACTGACATCGGTAGTACTTTTGTGTCCTAACATATCTTAACTGGGGGAACTTGCGTTGGAACAGATTCCATTCCCCACCTTGGTAAAGAACACTGGGCCTGACCAAAGGAGGATGCACGTTTGTCTTTAGAGCTGCTCTAGCTACTGAGGTGGGGCTATAACAAGGCCGTGTGGGTATTTGGGGATTTTATTAGGTGAGGGGAAGTTTTGATTTGTTGGCGTCACATGATGCTTTGATGGCTTCCCAGCCACTCTGGGGCTGTGCCCAGAGCCCATAATTGAGATGTAAGGTGACCAGGACACGGGCCCCACCCAACTGCCTGACCTCCAGCAAAAATATCCTTGGGTGGGTTCTGTGTTTTCATAGGTCAGATGAAAGTGAGGCGTTGAATGTTGCATGAGGAGGACCCACCCAGATCAGAAATTCTCCAGTCTCACAGTCCCTTCAGAGACAGTGGATCCATCAGCCTTCTCTCTTTTTTCCATTAATGTCTCATTTGCTCAGAGAGGTGTATGGAAAATTGAAGAAAGATTGAGTCCTCTACCAAGGACTACACTTGATGGAAAGACAGAGGAAAAAGCAACATTCTCATTTAATAACATTTACATGGTTTAGATGTGGTTTGTACGGTACTTGCTTTTTTAAAAAAAAATAAGCATTTAAGGCTCTTCTTTGCAATTTCACATATTTAGGCCACAGTTATCTTGCTTTCTGGTACCAAAAACATCTCAACTTTCAGGGCTAGAAATGAGAGGGTCTGCAGGAGGGAGCTTATTTAATGCAGATTTTGCTTAAGAAAAGACATGATTTCATGATTCCTGGGCCTCTGAAAATTTGAGATTGTCAACCTTTCCCCCTAATCCTGAGTTTGAGTAATAGGCACTCTGGGGTGAAATGCATGCTTTGCTCTCTCAAATTCTTGAATGTTTTAACAGTTTTAACTGTTCTTTCTCTTAATAGCAAATGCCTATGTGGGCAAAACTAAGGAGAAACAAAGAAGTTACTTGCTTCTGCTAGCACTTGCCCTTCTCATTGCTATAGGTCCTGGCTGCTGGCTGAAATCACAAGTCCAATCTTGAAAAAAGAAGAAGAAAATATTCAAATTATTATTTCATTCAGTGTGTAGCACTTGGGATTATTTTGTCCTTTCTCTGTGAGTCAGCATTAACTCGATATGTTTCAAACGTTAGGTGCCAGGCAGGCCTTCCTTTTCTCCTCACAATAGTTATTGAGTAAATGTACCTCGTCAAATATATGTTAAATACTATGAATAAACAAATTGCCTGGCTGTTGTGGCTGAGCGTTGGCTTTTGGACCAGGAGGTCACAGTTCAATTCCTGGGGCAGGGCACATGCCTGGGTTGCAGGTTCCCCAGTCTGGGGCGTGCAGGAAGCAGCCAATCAATGATTCTCTCTAATCATTGATGTTTCTATCTCTCTCTTCCTTTTCCTTGTTCTCTCTGAAAATCAATAAAAACATCGTTTTTTAAAAAAAGAAATCAACATGCTGCAATTATGATCTCCACTCTGACCAACCTTACAGTCTTGGGAAAGGGGTGAAGACTCCAATATATATATATATGTATATAGGCACAGCACTGATAAGAGACAATAGGGAGTGGTGGAGCCTGGGAATACTTGTAAAAAGGTTTTTGTTTAGTTCTCCCCTCCCTTCCTTTCTTCCTTCCTTCCTCGCTCTCTCTCCCCCCATCTCTCCTCCTCTCTCTCCCTTCCTCCCTCCTTTCTTTCCTTACAATACTCCACTAACTAAATAGAAAATTGTACAAGTCTTCATCTCATAATAGAGGTCCAGACAGAGATATGTAAACAAATAATTTTAACACAGTCAGCAGAACTTTAAAGAAACATTTCTAAAGCACTGTTGTTAAGAGCATAGACTCCAGAGCCAAATTGGCTTTGAATTCTGGCCCCATCGCTTACCAGCTGTTTGACCTTGGCGAGTACCCTTCCCTCCCTCTTTTCTGTTTCTTTTGGTATAAATGGTGACAATGAAAGCAGTTACTTCACTGAGCAGTAATTGAATTAAAACATGTAAAGCTATTGGAACAGGCCTTGGCACACTGTAAGCTCTAAATGAAAGAGAACTATACTAATTAGGAATGAGATCAGAGAGCACATATTACTGTATTAACTCCAAATAGACACAACCTACTAGACCTTAAAATGGAGGGAGTCTTGAACCACCTTGTGGGCACCATCCCCAAAGCGGAGATACCTCAGTGTTCGCTAATGCAGTGGGTTCAGAGGTCCTTGGCTAAATCAACACCCGCTCACGTCACCCAGTTCTGCATGATTCCTATCAAAGGAGCACTCACCTATGTCTTCTCAAAAGGAACCAAGAGGCATGGTGTACTATGTCAAGTTTGCCTCCAATAACATTGTCACTTCTGTGGTGTTTTCCACATTGACCATTCATTTAACATTTCCGTTTGCTTTATCTCAAATGAAGATAAGTCTTTTCCCACCTGCTTTGAAAATTAGCTAACCAGAGCAGTAAGTGGCTTTCAAACATCGCTTCGCCTCCATAGACTCTACAATATAATCAGAATGATAAAGCATTCAGATGTCCACTGTCTACTCAGTTACCACCCTAAAATCCAGTTATGTTTATCCCTGCACTGGCTTTGCGAGTGTGGCTCCCTGACGATGCACAGTTTAGGGAACAGAACTAGCCAAGGCTTTGCAAAGCCGTGGTCAGGTGTTTTACCTCACTAATCTTGCTTTCTTCTCTAAAATCATATTGCATTTTCCTGCATTGCCGTACAGGATCTATTTCTCAGTATCCTTTAAAATTTGGACCTTGAGGAAAATATGTGTGGGAAAAGTTCTGAGACAGGCGTGGGTTATTGTGTAAAGAAAACAATCCTTCCCTAAGAGGACTGGAACCCTTTGCTGTTTTTCTCTCATCTGCTCTAAGAATTCTGTAATGAGATTTGCAAGAACATTAACTATTCTATGCCAGGTAATTTATGTAACCAGACAAATGAAAATATGTGTAATTAGACCAAGGTGAATGTGCATTTGTAATATTACATAGTATAACTACTGGTTAAAAATATGGGCATAGAGAACTTTCTAGAAGACAGCTCATCACATGTTCCCTAGTGGTTGGTTGTCTCTGGTTATTGGAATGGTGTATTCCATTTTGGTTCTTTCTAATTATCTGTAGTTTTCAGTTCTCCAAAGGAGCAATCTTTATTTTATAATTAAAACATTAACAATGTAAATTACCACACAACGTATGGTAGGTGCTTTGTTATTTGCCTACCTGGCTTTGTATGTCTTAATCTACTCTTGCTCTGGTTATTTCATTACATGTGCTCTGTGGCTTGCATGTTTCTTCATTTCCTTTCTCATTGTGGTTCCAGCCTTCATCATATCATTCCAGGGGACCAGCCCAGGGCCTGCGGTTGCTGAAGGAGTGCAAAGACAGGGCAAGTTACATCCTCACCAGCATCTAGAACCATCCACTTCCTGAGATTTCCATGCCTTCACTCTTCCTTCTCTGAACCTAGCTTTGCACCATACCTTCCCCCTTGCTTCTCACACTTTTCCAGTCATTCGTCAAGTGTTTAAAGAGTGCTTACCTGGAATGCAGGTCGCCCTTCAGCGGATGAGCCACATGACACTCATGTACTTGGTTCATGATCTGCTTCCTAAGTGCCTGGTTGGCTCCTGAGACCTGGTCCTCTGCATGGCAGCCCTCTCTTCCATTGATTATTACTGTCCTGCTTCACTCCACATTTGAGTTGATGCTATCTCACGTGTATGCACACTTACCTATCCATCCTAATGCCTTTAGGTAGCGTAAGAACCAGAACAATCACTGATTTGAAAACCAAACACTAACATCCATATTTGGCGGGGGGGGGGGGGGGGGTAAATCTGATTTAAAGCAATAAGCATGTTTGGGCAGATGTTTTCTTGCTTCTAAATTATTGTGTATATGAATAGTGGAATCAACCAAAAATACACTTCCAAACTTTGACCAGTTCACCAGCAATTCTTGTACTGGAGAAGATTGAGTGATGGTGGTTGCAGGGGCATCAGTGATGATTGTGAGTAAGCCCTGGTTGCAGGGATAGTCTTGTGCTGTGCACTTTGAATGCATCATCTCCAACCTTTACTCCTAAATCACAGTCCACAAGGCAGCTGTCGTCATTTTCACCCCTAATTTACAGCTGCAGGGGCTGACACACAAAGGTTGACTCATCACCAAGCGCACATATTTAGTAATGGTTGGGGTGGAGTTGGGATACGATTGTAGGTCTGTGTGACTTTAACAATGTAGTCTTTTTACATTTATGAGTATATCCTATATAATAAAAGGCTAATATGCAAATTGACCAAATGGCGGAATGACCGATTGCTATGATGTGTACTGACCACCAGGGGGCAGATGCTCAACACTGGAGCTGCTCCCTGGTGGTCAGTGCGCTCAGCCAGAAGCCTGGCTCACAGCTGGCAAGTGCAGTGGTGGTGGCGGGAACCTCTCCCACCTCCGTGGCAGTCAGACATGCCCTTGGGGCTCCCGGATTGCGAAAGAGTGCAGGCTGGGCTGAGGGGGACCCCCTGCCCTCCAGTGCACAAATTTCATGCATCGGGCTTCTAGTATATATATATAATCTTTTTAAAAATATTTTATTGATTTTTTTCTTTACAGAGAAGAAGGGAGAGGGATACAGAGTTAGAAACATCGATGAGAGAGAAACATCGATCAGCTGCCTCCTGCACGCTCCCCACTGGGGATGTGCCTGCAACCGAGGTACATGCCCTTGACCAGAATCAAACCTGGGACCCTTCAGGCCCCAGGCCGACACTCCATTCACTGAGCCAAACCAGCCAGGGCAAATCTTTTAAAATAATATTTATATAATAAATCTATGTAGAAATACTATATACAATTTAATTGTTATTATTTCCCTTCAGTTACTTATTTGGAGATGTTAATTTCTTTTCTTTCCAAACAAGGAAAGTGGCTTGAGAAGCTCAAAGGCTTTACCATAGAAACAGTGCTCTGTGCTTAGGTCTATAATCAAGTAAAGTAGATCGAATACAATGGTATCTATAAAAGAAACAGACAGATCTATTATCCTCTTTCCACTGTTCCCTTCCCTCTCCTATACAGGCATGCTATTTCTTAGCTAAATGGTATTATAGAAAAGCAGTTTCCTGGGAAAATAGCTAATTTTAACCTAATAAACTTGCTTACCATTTTGTAATATAAATTTCCATTTTAATTCAGTAAACCTAAAACTGTATGGATATAAAACGCATTCAAGTTATAGCTAACTTCGGATTGCTTTTTTTTAAATATTTAATAACATGACATTTGTCTCTGCTTAAAATTAGTTTTTAGTTTTAATTTAAATTGAATTAAAACATCTATTTATCTTAGAAAAATCTCAGAATTTAGCATGAGATTTCCCTTTGCAGAATCGCATTTACAAATGTAGGTTTCTCTCTCTCTCTCTCTCTCTCTCTCTCTCTCTCCTCTCTCACTCTCTCTCTCTCTCCTCTCTCTCATTTATATCTCCTGAGCTTCTTCCATGGGTGCTGACTGCAGGCCCCAAGTTGAGAGCTCTTTACTCTGTGGCACCCATTGGCTCTGGAGCTGTACTGCTGACCAAATGGCCAGCCTCCGACATGCCATTATCCTGACCCTCTCCATGAAAACCTGAGCTTGCACATTCGTTGGCTTAGGCATGGTTCCTCCGCTGCTGGGAGGGGTGCCTTTGTGCTGAGAGTCGCCCAACCTGAGTGCCACTGCTCTTACCCAAGCTGTGGCTCATCCCAGTGTAATCCGCAGAATTTGGGATCAACTGTGTGGCTCCCTAGTTTCATGTGCGGAATAAATTTCCCTTTTCTTTGAATGGGTGGATCCATTCCACTTACTCGTACCTGTGGTGACCCTCTCAAAATTTCATCAGGTTTGCCTTGGTGTGTAATGTTCTTTCTAGCCACACTGTACAGCAGTGGTTCTCAACCTTCCTAATGCCGCGACCCTTTAATACAGTTCCTCGTGTTGTGGTGACCCCCAATTTCATTGTTGCAAATTGAAAATAATTAAAGCATAGTGATTAATCACAAAAACAATATGTAATTATATATGTGTTTTCCAATGGTCTTAGGCAACCCCTGTGAAAGGGTCGTTCGACCCCCCAAAGGGGTCGCGACCCACAGGTTGAGAACCGCTGCTGTACTGAATGGCAGTGAGGTAGCTTTCTTCTCCAGAACACATAGCTATTGGCTAATGAGTCTTTTGGAGGAGCCGGGAGGAGAAGGAGGTTTACTGTATGTGAGCCTGCCACAAGGGTGGGGCTTTTGGATTGAATATGTAGCTCCTAACCGCCAGCCTCCGTCTTAAACTTTATTTGGTCCGCTAGGGCCATGCATCATGAAAATTCACCATGGTGCCAGCACCCTAATGGATTTTTAAGTTTCTCCCCATCTGTTCTTATGTATCAAGCTATTTGTTGGTGCATAGGCATAAAAAAAGAGTAAGCTGGTAAGCAACATAATATGTTTATTGTAGATTGTAGTCTCTTTTAAAAATCCAACAGCACAATATATTTCCTTCCACGCCCACATTTCCCAAGTGTAAAAAGTATCACCGCACGGGTTGAAAGAACTATAACACTAACTGAGCGAGTCACATTATATTCTGATCTGCCTGTAAAATGGAAGGAGATGTGTGTTTGTAAATGTTCCCGTGTATCTGAGGATAAATTACGGTGCACTCAGGCTTTCGATGATCTAATTGACTTTATTTAAATAAGCTAGGCTTTGATTAATAGATGAGAAGTAGTCTTTTCTGTGAAGAAAATATTGAATGAATTGTTTCCCCTACATGAAATAATTGGTCCTATTAACTCTACTCTTCTAGTTTATTGAAGTTTTATGCTCCTGCGTATGCTCTGCTAGGGGAGGCTTCCTTATGCCTCTCCCAGTCCTCTCTGCCCCAGGCGGATACCCACCCCATTGCCCTGGGCCGAGTCTCATCCTAGTTAATGATCTCCCTTTCGTTCCCATTCCTGGGGTCTCTTTGTGCAAATATGTACCTATCAATTGTATGGTGTCAGTATTCACCATCCACTTCACCTTCTCTGTCTCTGTTCTCCACATCTCATCCATCCGGGGTCTCTTGTTTCTCTAACACAGGTCTCATGAATATTCCCTCCCTCCTGGTACCATCCACTTCACCTTCTCTCTGTTCTCCACATCTCATCCATCTCGGGGTCTGTTGTTTCTCTAACACAGATCTCATTAATATTCCCTCCCTCCTGGTACCACTTGCCTTTTTCCTGGGCCAGGCCCTCACCCTCATTACTGCTCTCAGATTCCAGCTGCACTTGCCCTGTTAACAGGTTTCTCTGCGCGAGCCGTGTCCCCTCCAGTTTATTTATGTAATGCAGCTCAAACAAAAATCTATTCATGTCACCTCCCTCCCTGCAGAGGACACAGTCCAAATCTCTCCCATAGCATTCCAAGCACCCGGACCTCTTCCCGGTACCCCTTCCTCACTGTGCCTTCCCCGCGACTGCAGTCCCCTACCCTCAGCGCCCCGTCCAGGTTTCCGAGCCTCCCACACGGTTCATCTGTCCAAGGTGCCCTTCCCACCTTCGTCTTCCCGGTGAACCTCTTAGTTCTTCCAAGCCCACCCATCAGAGTTGAGAGCTTCCCCCCCAGAATCACAGTAAATGAGTCAGTCACTCCCTCCTCTCTTTTGCCTGCACTCTAAATCATATGCCTGTTATGGCATGTGATCATTGCATTCTGGGTATGCATTTAGAAGTGGTTTCCATATTAGACTGGGAACTCCTTGAGACCAGGGCATTCTCCGTCACCTGTGTCATTCCAGAACCTAGTGGAGAATCTGACACAAGTATGTACTAGTATGTGCTCAGTAAACATTTGTTGGATTAGTTCAGTTGTCTCATAAGTGCTGTCTAGAAAGTAGGTCCCTAACAGTATTAAAAAACTAAAGTAGGGCTTGCCTCTCTCTTTCTCCTAAGCTCCAAGGGCCCTTCTTTTGCCTCTGTAATTGTTTCCTGAGCCCATGTCTTCTATGACTCACTCCTACCTTTGTGACTTTCTCAATAAATAAACTTTCTCTTATAGTTTTAGTCTTGCCTCTGAATTCTGAACTGAGAGGGGAAAAAAGATTAAGTTAGGGTATCTTCTATAATCTGTTACTATGGAATTCAATTAAGGGTACAGTTAATGAGACCTAAACTTTTCAGTTTCATTCCTCTGTGGAGCAGTACATTTTGTACCTGGACTGTCAGTAGCCTCACCTAGCTGCCTAGTAAACATCGTTGGTTCCTAGAGAAATGAAGAGTGAGAATGATTAAGGGAAGGGCAAATTCCTCTCAACTATCAGACACATTGACTTAAATACATTCCTTATTGATACTCAGAGCATAATTCCACACTCAATGGGAAATGAGCACATTGATTTGCCCACAGCACATGTCCATGTGCATGGATCCATGTGCATGGATGCATTCGCTGTGAAAGGTTCGGCTGTGTTCAAGCACAGGAATGGTCATTGGTAGTTTTTCAAGGAGAACAAGGATCGTCCATCCACAGATCTTCAGGAATGCCAGCCTCCGAGCCTCCCGTCCACCCACTTGCCTTCTGTGTTTGTCTTCCAGGTGAGACCATGCGCATCGCCTCTTCCGAGTTTGCTGATGACCCGTGCTCATCCGTGAAGCGTGGCACCATGGTGCGGGCGGCCAGGGCCTTGCTATCAGCTGTAACCCGCCTACTCATCCTGGCGGACATGGCAGATGTCATGAGACTTTTATCTCATCTGAAAATTGTACGTATGTAGAATTGACCAACGCTTGCTTTATGTGGGCGGCGCTATTGACCGTGTATATCACAGCGCTGAACTCTACAAAAGACTTCAGTGCTCACTAGATCACTTGCTCATTCACCCGTGTGGGTACTACCCCAACTTTTTCATATAGTACAGTTAACTCAATAATATATTTTAAAAGTTATAGACGATTCACTTGCATTATTTTTCTTTGAAAACACAGAGTTTGGATTTCCCCCCGACTTCCTGGAGTACAAACCTGCATTCATGCAGGCCGCACGGGCTGAGCACAGGGCACTTGGTGTGGCCCTGTCTTGAAATTGAGAGCAACACTGGTCCATGTGATAGTTTAAAAAGGCCAGCTTCCCCTCTCTCTCTCCTTTTCTATCCCCTCCTATTGTATCCTATCCTACTCCAGGCCTTGCAGCTGCCTGAGTAGAGGGCGGGGACGCAGCCTGCTGATCCGGTCGTGACATGACACTGTAACAGATATTTTGCATATTTCTCTATTATTAATATAGATATGGGCTTTGAGCCTGTCTTTGTCTGGCAATGAAAAGGAGCCCAGTCACACCTCCCATAGCTAGAATCCATCTTGTCACACCATGTCTGACATCTGTCACAGCCGGACTGGGTCTGTGGCACCTACGTCCCCCACCAACCTGTAGAACTCCATTATGTGTGCCTTCTTGTCACAGTTCTTTGGTTCCTTTTAACTCTTTTGTTTCCTAATGAAAATGGAGCCCTACCCCATTCACAGATTTACTGGACCAGGGGCCAAGGCCACCTTCCTAGTCCTTGCCAGCTAGGCCTTTCTCTAGTTTCCTAGTTACTTACTGGGATCTAGTTGCAATCAAGTTGCTTCAACCAGATCAATTAAGACGAAGGTAAGTGCTTAGGAATATGGCTGCCGCCTGGGCTCTCTCTTCCACGCCCTCAGTGAATCTTATCCCTGGACAATTGGTACCAACCCTGGACTGACCTCAGGTCTTAGATGAAGGGAACCATGCACTTTCCTTTTTGGGGAACCAACCTATTGCCGGCTTAGTTCCCCTAGCTCCGGCCTTTCCTGGCCCATCCCTTTCCCTATTAGCTAACCCTCAAGGTCTCACTTATCTTTTCAGTGTAATGAACAATGAGGGGGCCGCTGAGGTGGGACATGAATAATGAGAGTCTGCTCTCCCTTCACCTGCCATCTCAGCTTTGTCCAGTCATTTCCAAAGGAATTTCCCAAACCACAAGTGTTTTTTATCAAAAAAATCTTGGGCCGGATCTTTTCTCCAAGCTCACCCCAATAAAGCATCTAAGATTTCTAAGTTATGTGTAAACGCTGCACCACGAGGCAACACCTCAAACTGCAGCATCTCCAGCCTGCAGTCCAGGTTCCTACAGCGCAGGTCGCGTTGTGGGCTCTCTTGCAGGTGCCGAGGAGCACAGAGGCACCCAGCAGCACTTGCTGGGGAGTTTTTCTCAGGGTTTTCTGAGAGGAGTCCCTGCGAGAGCCAGGGCAGGTTCTTGCAAATAGGATGAAGTGAGCGGTATGAGGAGAGACTTTACCTACGTCAGAGCATATTGAGAGGAAGTACAGCGTTAGGATGAACCATTTGGCCACTGGGGTGAGACTGCCTAGGTTTAATCTGGGTTTGATGTCCACTTGCCTGGCATCTGTGCTGTAACTCACCACAGAACCTCCTGACATCTCAGACACTTCCTCTGTTAACATGGCCTGATGACAGGACAGCCACAGTGTTGTGGGAGGTTGAAATAGGGGAAATTCTTATGAAACATGCATCACAGGGTCTGGCACAAAGTAAGTGCTGGGTGAATGGGGACTATGTTGCAGCTCTAAGATCCCCGGAACCTCTTGCACCAGCAGTGCAGGCTGGCTCTCCTCCAGCCCCGCCTGTGAGTCCTGTGCATGGTTTAGGCCAGTGGTTCTCAACCTTGGCTGCACATTCGAATCACCTGGGAATCTTTTTAAAATCCTGATTTCTGGGCTCATCCTCCAGAAATTCTGTTTCTTTGTTACTAATGGTGCGGCCCCACCCCATAACAGAGAAACGAGAATTTCCGGAGGATGAGGCCCAGAAATCAGGATTTTAAAATGATTCCCAGGTGATTCGAATTTGCAGCCAAGGTTGAGAACCACTGGTTTAGGCAATGATAACTTTGTTCACAGTGTGTTGGAGACAAAGTTTCTCTTCCCCCCCACCCTGCCCCACCCCCCCCCCCCACATACAGCCTATTTAGACTGCAAAGGCAACATTTTAAGAAAGATCCTTCCCCAGATGAACAATCTTCCTTTAGCAGGGAGAGACTAGGACTGAGCCTAAAGAAATTAACTGTGCAGCCCACATGTCATTCTTCTCCCCGCTGTGGAAGGCCCTGGGCAGCCATTCTTGGGGAGCGAGGCCAGGCTAACATCCTCCCTGAACTCTCCGATGGGGACGGTGCTCACTACATCCCAGCCTGCAATGTGATGTAAGGCGCCAGCTGCTGCGCGCGTTCCTGCCTTTCCACCCACCTGTTTTGAGCAGTGCTGCTGGCTGACATCACTGCAACCTGCTGTCCTGTGGAGTCTATTGTATTCTTTTCTCAACACAGCAGCTTAAAGGAATTTTAAAGAAAGGATTTAGCACAAAAGCCTGGAAAGGTCAACCCAGTAGTATTAAGAAGTCCTGTCAGACTGTCAGGAGTGAAATTAAAAATGATTGCAGACTAACACACGCATTTGTTCTACTTGGAGCGCAGCCTGGTCGCGAAGAGCAGCGGTGGAAGGTGGCCACCTTGTGGCCCAAGTGAGGAATTGCAACTTCTGGTGCTGAATTACTGGGCTGTGGTCCAGCACTTCCGGTTCAGGCCAGTCAGGGTTTCAGACAGGGTGTTAACACTTAATTGCAAATGAGCAAGGCATATAATTCTTCCTAGCGGCATTTTTGTTCTTTTCCATAGAAGTGCATCCTCTCATAAACAAACTAGTGTTGTCTGCCAGCATCTATTGATCTGTTTTCAGCATAAAGAATCTCTTGTATTTTGATGAGCAGGTTAGAATTATCATCTATAACATTATCGAGGTTTTTTTCCAAATTAAAAAAAGGAAAGTGTTTTTCATCATATATATGATAAAACATAGATGAGGCACATGGGACTCACCATTTTCTATAGTGAGTCCTTAGCTTCCTGCATGGTAACTGCTGCATGGCTATTTCACATTTAAGCATTACACGTAACATTTTAATTTTTGTCTTTTAGGCTATATGGCATATTTTTTACTGCTGTCCTTTCCAGATATTGATTTTTTTCTCACTTCTCAGTAAATTACAGGAACGTAGAGGGAATTGCATTCTTATCAGAAGCTTATATTCATGTTTCTTCATCAATAATTCATTGACTAGATGAAGAATCGTTCAGTTAGTCTCCTAAAATACCCATCACCCCTGCCCTGCAACCAGATAGGTAATGCTGGCAAATCAAGTCACCATGAGCCGAAATCGCCCACCCTCTAACAAGAAGTAGAGAGTAGGGAGCTCTGAGAGGCGGTGTGATTGGTCAGGGTCTCTGCATCCTGTTACCTTGTGATTACATTTGAAACTGAAGATCCCATGGCTGCTAAAATGTCCATCTCTTCATTTAATATAGATAGGCTAGTTGTCCATATGATGCTATCTGTTCTATCACGCTTGTGTTTTTGTGTGCTTTCATGTGGAACCCAATTTTGAGCATATTCTGTTAAGGGTCCACATGACTGCCAAAGTTGTGGGGGTTCTTTTTGTTTTTGTTTTTAATATATTTTATTGATTTTTTACAGAGAGGAAGGGAGAGAGATAGAGAGTTAGAAACATAAATGAGAGAGAAACATCGATCAGCTGCCTCCTGCAACATCGATGAGAGAGAAACATCGATCAGCTGCCTCCTGCACATCTCCTACTGGGGATGTGCCCGCAACCCAGGTACATGCCCTTGACCGGAATCGAACCTGGGACCTTTCAGTCCTCAGGCCGACGCTCTATCCACTGAGCCAAACCGGTTTCGGCTGTGGGTTTTGGTTTATTTTTTTTACTATACTTGTTTCCAATTTAGGAGCCTAGTGATGGGGTAGTAAGTGACAGAGTTCGAAGCTGAATTATCACCAAAATAGGAATTTGATGTTCCCGAGCAAAGCTAAAGCACTCATTTGCACATCAGACATCTTTTTAAAATCCTGAATGGTAATTGCATTTATTGTTGAAGTCGCCGCTGATTGATTCCCTAGCCAGACACCTGGTGTCTCCTGCAATCAGTGGACATTGTGTGTGAGGTTGGCATGTGGCACTTCAGACTTCTAAAGGAACCCTGCATTTCAATCAGTGAGGAACAGGGGTATTTATTTCCCTGGCCTCTGAATTAATGTAATCAGGTTATATTGTCAATTTTTAGCTTTGGTGATGGCATTGCACATGAACACATCTAGACGTTTGTGTCAGAGAAAACAATCACCTTTATTTTTCTTTTCTATCCTCAGGCTAGGGCATAGAATAACAGCGTTCTCCATTCTCTACAAAATGGAAGGGAAAAAATGGAAACAGCAAGCCCTTAGCCAACTTCTCAGGAAAGCCATATTTTCTTAGTGGCTACCGAGAGCGACCTCACAGTCGGCCATTGTTTGGGGCATTGATGTGACACGGTGACTAATGTCACCTGTGCTTTTTGTGCCACTAGCATCAGCTCTTCTTGTACATCCTCAGTAACGTATTGACTCCAAGCAGTCTCCCATTTAGTCCCAGCTCTCATGTGGCTCCTGAGTTCGAACAACAGCAGTCCACTGGAATAAAATCCCTTCGTCTCAGATGATAAAGTTAGAAATTGCTGCCCATGTTCTTAGTGAAGCTTTTCTGTCTGAGCTCTCATGCAGCTGGATTCTTCAGAATGTATGCATTTAGTTATCCTTTCAAGAAATACTTATCGGGTGCCTACAATATGTAAGACACGGTGTGGCAAGTATATAACTTCAGAGGTAAGGTAGACTCAGAGCCTACCTTCAAAACTTTATAGGCTCGTGGGCAGATACATTAAGAAAGAGTGCAATTAATGCCGGGAAATGTGCACATTGGTATGGACTCGCTTAGAGGGAAAATACAATAATTAGGACGTTTTCCATTTTAAATAACAGAAACCCAACTTCACCTGATCTTTTAAAAAGGGAATATATTGGCTCATCAACCAAAAGTCCATAAGGCAATAGCTTCAGGCAAGGGTTGATCAGGGCACAAAA